>NC_051272.1:852238-929738 GCF_015220745.1 Sebastes umbrosus
TTCTGTCTTTTAGTGATTTTATTTTTTGTTTTTAGAAATAGAAAATGAAAATCAACCCGTTTTTTTTAAAGTTTAGTTCATCCCCCTTTTTGAACCCGATAAAAAAAACGTCTCGTATTTCAATATTCATTTCGGTATTTTAAAACGAAAATCAAATAACCACAATTCTTTTGTTTTTTTAATACCTGTTTGTGAAAGGAAAATCTAATAACCAAAAGATACACTGACCAGACCGGAAACCCACCAGGAACCACCACAATCAACATAAACGTGTTGAGCTCAATAACAATGGAAACTTCCCATGTTTTTCCCGAAACCTGAAAGCAGCACATTCCTTATAGTCTGGGAGGAGTCTGTTTGTGTGTGAGGCGACATCTAGTGGTCAGTTAGTGTCAGTGGTCAGTCAGGAAGAATACATCCTGCATCCTTACAGAGAAGTATGACTGCAAAACTGATCTATACAAGTACAAGTTATGAATTTTATTAAAATAAAAGTATATGCGGATTATGTTACATATTTTATTATTGGTTAATTGTAAGATAAGATAAGATAAGATAAGATAAGATAAGATAAGATAAGAGCAGCAAATGGGATAGTGCAGAAACAAGAAGCAGTAAAAATAAAAAGCAAGATACAACACAGTAAATAAATTATTAAGTGTCATACTGCAGATATGCCTTGGATACCGAGGGTGGTTAAAACAGTGGTTTTAAGACAAAAATTAAGATTTTTATTTTTCATAAATAACTGTAGTTATTATAATATAAATAAACAATTGGTACCTGATATTGTTAACTTAAAAGTGTTTAGTTAGTTTCACTACAATTTAAGTAAATAAGTACGGCAGGGCAGATGAAAAAGTGTGAGAAAGACAGTTACACGGGTGAAAAGTGTATTTATTTATTTATTTATTTGTTCATTCGTTACCTCAGTGCAGAAAATGAGGAAGGAAAATTTTATAAAACGGTCGCTATATCATGACAGTAGTGCACGAAACAGGTAACCTGAAAAAAAAAACATGTTCCTCTGTGTCCTCCGGTGATCCTAACGACTTCTGCAAGACTTCACAGACCGGATGAAAACAACCAATCAGAGCCGAGCTGGAGCCTTGCCGTCTCTGAGCAGCTATCAATCATTCGCAAACTCCGATCAAACGGTCAAACTAGGCAGCGCTGATCAAATATGAATCAATATTCTGTTACGTTAATGCCTATTTCTCTCCTCAGAATCATTTTGTAGTGCACGGTTTAGCTGGAAAATTAGAAAGTTTGTGACCCGGCAGCCATGTGTTGACAGCCCACCAGCCGGAGCTCAGCCAATAGGAACGCTCTCTCTGAAATGACCTGTGATTGGTCAAAGTCTCCCGTCACGGGCTAGATGTTCTAAAGCCTGAAAACAGAGCCATGAGGAGGAGCAGAAGTCTAGTTTTCTCTCAGAACACTTGAATTACAATATGCTGAAAGGTTATTATGGGAGTTTTTGCGCAATGATGCCAAAGAATTGTTGCCTACTGAAGCTTTAAAACTGATTTAGGGTCTTTCGCATGGTGCAAGATAATCTGGCCACTAGTGCAGAATGGATATTCAATAATTTAATTTAAGAATGACAACATCATTGTCTCGTGATTGCCATGATTTATTTTATAAGGAGGAAAACAGAAATGAGATGCAGCAAATAAAACACCAACTAAAGAACAAAACAAAGCATTGATCCAAAATACAACAAGGCAAGAATGAATGCTTTTCATATTGTGACAACTTAATAAAACAATTAAAGGGGAACGGAACGATTCCTGGAAAATTTCCGTCCAAACGTCGACCGCTCCCGGTGAATGGAATACCCCGCTGCAGGTCAACCGTGTGCCCCCAAAGCGGCGTCCCTCCTCGGGGGCCTCTCCACCTCCACAGTGGTCGGGTCACATTCCAGCATCTTCCTGATCCAATCATCATCCAGCGCTCCCTCGATGAACTCCTCCAGACTGATGATGGCTGCAGTCACAACAAGGACAGACAGCGATCACAGACAAAGATATCCGGCTCATACTGACAAGTACACAGAAAAGTCTAAGTGTACTTGGCTTATACTGACAAGTATACTTAAAAGTCTAAGTATTCCTGGCTTATACTGACAAGTATACTTAAAACTCTAAGTATTCTTGTCTCATACTGACAAGTATACAGAAAAGTCCCTATGAGGGTGAGCTACCACATGATTTCGGGCAGAAAGGGGAGATCATTTCCTCACCGTTATTGTCTTTATCTAGTCGCACAAATATCCCGTTGGTACATTCTTCAGCTGTGAGTGGGTTGGGTTCTGTTAGAGCAGCTGCTACATTCATCTTATACACAGCCTGTGAACAGAAGGAAACACACACACCATCTTTATCTGTGGCATCATCTCATGATGAGGAGACAGAGTTTGTGTACCTGCATGATCTCCAGCATCTCCTCCCTCGTAATGGATCCGTCTCTATCTTTGTCGTAGAGCTTAAAGGACCACCGCAGCTTCTCCACAGCTGACCCTTCAATGAGCATGCTGATGGCCATGACGTACTCCCTGAAATCCACCACCCCGTCCTGAAGACAACATCTTTGGTTGTTCTAACTTATTATGACTCAGCATTTATCATTGTCCTGTTGTAGTAAAAGTATTCCCTCCAGACCAGAACAGAGGTCAGCAACCTGCGTCTCTTCAGCTCCTCTCCAATGGAAATGAATAACTGTTCTTTGTTTACATTTTCATTTTTATCTATCATTGTTGTAGGTCTATGGTACGACGGTTCAACGGAGTATTAGGGCCACATTGAGGAAAAATAATAAATCTGAGATTTAGAGAATAAAGTCATAGGTTTATAAAGTAGTAATTTTATGTTATTTTCTTTTTTTCTCATAAAGTTATGACTTTATTCTTGTAATATTACGACTTTATTCTGTAAATCTCAGATGTTTTTTCCCTCAGTGTGGTCCTTATACTCCGTAGTACATTGTCTCTTTGGCCCTCACTGCATTAGACTTATATACAATATACTTAGACTATAAACTGTGTTACCTTCATCACAGTGATCAAATGTTTTGCGGCTCCAGACAGATTTTTATTTTTATTTTTTTGTCTAAAATGTCTCTTTTGATAGTAAAGGTTGCTGACCCCTGCTCCAGACCCATGACATATACAGTGTATTATTACATATACAGTGTATTTAGTCGTATATAAAGTCATTCAGAGCAGTTTTCTTACCCCGTTGTTGTCCAATGTGCGGAATATCTGTTGTGCGTACTCGGCTGACTCGCTGCCCACCGTTCCATCGCAGAAATGCCTTTGAAACTCATGAAGAGTGATCAGCCCACTTGGACATTCATTAATGAACTTTCTATCCCAAAAAGAAAAAAAGACAAATACCACTTGTGTTTAATAAAGAGAGAATAACAGTGCGAGTTGTTGTAATGCAGCAGAGAACACAGAGGCAGGTTTGGGTAAAAGGTCAGAGCTGTAGCAGCAGAAACGTGTCCTTTAAATTAAGAGAATTAAGGTCAGACAATCCCCTCTCCGTGGAGATTACACGTGTTTGAAAGCTTGTTTACACGCTGAGACGTGACCACTAAGATAATTAGGCCAAATGATTTTGAACCACTTCACTACAACACGGTGAAGTGAAGCTAATCAGCAGTGTGAAATAAAGAGGGACGAGAGACACTATTGTTCATACTACTGAGTCCACGGACATCCCTTACCAAAATGAAGTGTGCTACTAGTATACTTCTTTTCAACTTAAATTAAGAGAATATACTTTCAGTTTGCTTTTTATGTATTTATCAGAGATATACTTAGTATACTTAAGTATACTTGGCTTCTACTGACAAGAAAAAAATCTGAGATTTCCAGAATAATCATATTACGAGAATAAAGTCATAACTTGACGAGAAAAGAAAGTCGTAATATTACGAGAATAATGTCATAACTTTACGAGAAAAAAGTCGTAATATTACGAGAATAATGTCATAACTTTACGAAAAAAAAGTGGTAATATTACGAGAATAAAGTCATAACTTTACGAGAAAAAAAGTGGTAATATTACGAGAATAAAGTCATAACTTTACGAGAAAAAAAAGTGGTAATATTACGAGAATAAAGTCATAACTTTACGAGAAAAGAAAGTCGTAATATTACGAGAATAATGTCATAACTTTACGAAAAAAAGTGGTAATATTACGAGAATAAAGTCATAACTTCACGAGAAAAAAAAGTGGTAATATTATGAGAATAAAGTCATAACTTGACGAGAAAAAAAAGTTGTAATATTACAAGAATAATGTCATAACTTTACGAATAAAAGTCGTAATATTACGAGAATAAAGTCATAACTTTACGAGAAAAAAAAGTCGTAACCCCTGTTCTACCTGAATACTCACAGAGCATGGAATTAATTAACAGCTTCTCTGTGGAAAATGTCAAAAGCCAAATGAAAGTCTTACCTGAACCATTCGTACAGCTCAGTCACATAAGAGCCGCCTCTCCTACGAGGCAGGGTCGCAGCCTGGCCCATTCTGTGAAGGAGCAGCAGCTCTGCATTCACCACCGACTTTATATATAACACAGCAAATCCCAGCTTATGCCATGCTTTCTTAATTGCACCAGCCACTACCTTATCACATTTCACAAATTACTCAAAGCTAATCTCCTCAGATGACAGGGGGACAAAAAGGAAGGTTGTAAGTGCATCTCAATCTGCGTCACTGTGGAATGAAAAGTGGCGAGAGCTTGAAGAAATGTTTTGAATTCCATGTGGTTATTCACAAAGTCTGTTGTCTTTCCCGGACGAGCTCCCCATTTGTTACGATCCCCTCCGTTTAAGGTCCAGGGGATGGAGGGAGTAACAAAAATAAATTTGTAAACCCGGAAATGAGAGGCCTGGCAACAAGATTGTGTGAAAAATAATCATTCAATTTATTATCAAAAAATATGATAAAAAAAAAGTACAAACACCAAATGAAAACTGCTCTCTAACCGAAAGCGGGAGGTAAGTACACAACTAAAAAGATATGGAAGTAACCAATAATAAAACACTCAACTTAAAGCTACTGCTCCACAGAGACAGCGAACAATACAACCTTGAACATTGCAAAGTTTAAAGCACACCCGTCAACCACGGAACACACATACTCGGAGATCGTGCAGATCGGCACTGGGCAACTTCTCCTCCGTTCTCCTGCTGTTTTATACTCTCCGTGAAAAAAAAAAACAACTTACAACTGCACGTAACACTATTCAATCCAAATATAGATATCTGAAAATATGCCCAAAGCTCTCGTTGAGGGTTTAGTAAACTAATATTTATCATTGCAACAAGAACAGCCCAGACGTGTCATGTCGATAGTAGCAGCAATACACAAATACAGTAAGTTCTTCCTCTGGGGCCCAAAACACAAACAAACAAACAATAATGAACATATAAAGTGGCAGGAAGTGGTAGAACGGAGGCAGTAACACGCCGCCCACAGCCCAATATATAGAGTTAATGTCCTTCCTCCTGTGTGTCACCAGTCTGTCTTAACTTTCCAAGTCTAATGATGCAACAAACTTCTAAAACTAACAATAAATGATACAAAAACAAAAACAGCATGTCACAAAGCAGGGCGTAAAAACAAAACATAACGTTCCCTATCTTACAAAAGCTGTTTTATTACAAACGGAGACAGAAGCAAAATATGTGACCCCTCAGCAAGATTTATCACTCAGTCACCTCCAGAATGAGCTGAAGTGGAAGCAAAGTTTTAGCTTTCTGGGGAGCCACAACTGAGCAATGATTGAACAAGAGGAACAAATAATTATACAACATGGAGTTTAAAAAAGAACAGCCTGCATCTCTGGCTGCGTAGCTCTGCTCGTTAGGTTAGATCAGGTGTCTGCAACCTGCGTCTCTTCAGCTCCTCTCCAGCGGCTCCCTGTGGAGTTTTAGAAATGGAAATGAAGAACTGTTCTTTGTTTACATTTTCATTTTTATTTATCATTGTTGTAGGTCTATGGTACGACGGTACGACGGAGTATTAGGGCCACATTGAGGAAAAAAATAAATCTGAGATTTAGAGAATAAAGTTGTAATATACTTTTACAAGAAAAAGTCATAATATTATGAGAATAAAGTCAGAAGTTTATAAAGTAGCAATTTTACGTTATTTTTTTCTTTCTTTAAGTTCTGACTTTATTCTCATATTACAACTTTTTTTTTGTAATATTACGACTTTATTCTCGTAATAGTACGACTTTTTTCCTGTAAAGTTATGACTTTATTCTCGTAATATTCTGACTTTATTCTGTAAATCTCAGATGTTTTTTCCCTCAATGTGGCCCTAATACTCCGTAGTTCCAGTCTCTTTGGCCCTCACTGCATTAGACTTATATACTATATACTTAGACTATAAACTGTGTTACCTTCATCACAATGATCACGTTTTGTGGCTCCAGACAGATTACTTATTTTTTTTGACAGTAAAGGTCGCCGACCTCTGGGTCAGGTAGGTAGTGAGTGAGTGCTGAAGCCAACATGTACAATTCCTGTTTTATTTGTGAACGAGCTGCCGCTCCGTTCATGATGTGCACAGTATGCGTCAAGTCAGTCCGATGATAGATTTTAGCCCTCCTTTCAGTCTGCAGGAGGTCGCCAGGTGGGAGGCGGTCTCCAGAAGCAGCTCAGGTTTATCGAGTGTCCGAGCAGACCGGTCCAAAGGCACTACGGACACGAGCGGGAGGCTCCGATGAGTCCAGCTGCTCCTCGTATGATTCAAGCATTACAGAGAAAATTGGAAAAGCCTCAACAGTCCTCATACGATCGTGGCCCGAGACACCAATATGAATGAATAACATGCAGTCAAAAGGGTATCAATAAGCCCAAAATCAATGTTTCCTAACAGGTGAAGTGTACCAAAGTGCTAACATTTTTTTAAACAAGCCAGTACAATAATAATTACAATAATGTCCGTATTATTTGACCTTATATTAACCCTTATGGCCAACTGACTGCCTCATGATTCTCAGCAGTGATATAGCTACTGATATAAATCACAACTTAATGGCTGTCAACGTTTTGTTAGTAAAATCAGAGAATTGTAAACATGAGCAATACAAAACTCTACATGAGGTAAATCGGATCCATATAACTCATTCAAGTTCTCACCAAATAGTCTTTTTGATTCATGCATGTTACGGGAGTGACGATTACACGGAGAGTTAAAGGATCACACCTTAAATTCCAGAATTTATGGAATGATAGCTCTGCACAGCATAATCCCTTAAAGGTCCCATATTGTAAAAAAGTAAGATTTTCATGTCTTTTATATAAAAGACATGAAAATCTTAAAAAAGTAAAAAAGTAAGATTTTCATGTCTTTTATATAAAAGACATGAAAATCTTACTTTTTTACAATATGGGTATTAATAACCTGCGTCTCTTTAGCCCCTCCAGTGGCTCCCTGTGGATTTATAGAAATGGAAATGAATAACTGTTCTTTGTTTACATTTTCATTTTTTATTTATCATTGTTGTAGGTCTATGGTACGACGGAGTATTAGGGCCACATTGAGGAAAAGAAAAATAAATCTGAGATTTAGAGAATAAAGTCATAATATTACGAGAATAAAGTCATAAAGTTTATAAAGTAGTAATTTTACGTGTTATTTTAAAATCAGTTTTTCAGTTCAGTTTTTCCCCCCACGAGTGAGTGAACAAATCAATAAAGGATCTCTGAAAAAGTAAACAAACCCAACATCTCGACGCTGTTGCTCTCTGTGTGTCAAACTGACACACAGAGAGCAGAGGACAGAGAGTTACTCGCCAAACGTTGTCCATATCCACCTGCTTTTGGCGCTTGTTAATTTGGGACCCTGATTACAGGCATCGTACGGCACCGTTGGTACTGTGGAAAACGAGTACCGTCATGTTTTTAGAATTTTGGCATCAACTTGGTACTGAAGTATCGGTTCTCGTGACATCCCTAGTCTATAGGAGTGGACATACAAAAAACAAAAACAATGAAAAATATCCTTCCTATGCGAACTATCCCTTTAAGACAGATATGGCTTGAAGACATGGTGTCACATCATATACAGAATATATATTCAAGTCAGTGTACAAGAGAAGAGGTTAGCTGGACTGTTTCCAAGGAAAAATGTTCAGATGCCGACAAGAGAGAATCTCTGAGCGGCACTCCGTGAGGTCACTGAAAGTTAGAGGTTATGGAAGTGTGGTTCTGCCGCAGTGCACGCCGGCTACCGACGGCTTGGATCCTGAGGGGGGGTCACAGAGACGGGCCAGGTTGTCAAGGTGTCTTCCTCACATTTTAATCAAACATACAGTACCTTATCAAATTACAACCTTTTATATAAAAAAAAAACAACATGAAATCGATTCAGTGCAATTTTTTTTTGCATCGTCACTCCCAACCTTTGTTGGGTGGAGGAGAGAATCCAGAGCCATCATCATGATGTACATCACATCACCGTCATCACGGGTTCTTCAACCTTGTGAGGCCTCTTCAGTAAAACGGAGGATGACGGTCGATGTGAAGGAAAGCAGTGAAGAACAGCGGTTCAGGGCGAGCAGACCGCCGTAAGGCTTTAGAGGCACATCCTCCTTCTGACAGCGAGGCGTCCCTTTTTAGTCGTCGATCCCGCTCCCCGTTAGAGCAGCCACACGAAGACTACACAGCTTATATGGAAAAAGGTAACTAATAAATAAATAAAAGGTCCTTTGAGAAAAGGGAATGCTGTCTTAGAGGAAGCATTCAAGCAGTTCTCATCACAAAAATGATGGTCCGAGTGTCTTTCAGAGTGCTTCGGCATCTCTAGATCCTATAAAGACCAGTGCATATCTTCAAAGTCCACGGCGTCGCCCAAGTTAGTGTCCGTCTCCAGGAGGCTCATGATCACCGCCATGGCTGCTTCATCATTGCTCAGACTACTAAGGCCCGGTCCAACCACGCTGTCCAGATCCAGCTGGGAGTTCTCCCCTGAGGTGAGAAAGAATACCGGATTAATAAGAGGAGATAATTAAATATGATCCTGTATATTATAATCTATTAATAAGCCTATGAACAGGATCAGAGAGAATACCCATGAGTGACTCTGCTCCTGAGAAAGCAGCTCCCTGGGGCTCGTCCTCTGAGCTGGACTTTCCTGGAATCTCCATGTCTGTTGCCTCTCCGTTTGGCACCTTCAGAGAGGAAAGGAAAGAGGAGGAAATTATATAAATTACAGCCCGAGCAGCAACATGGCAGGAGTTTAGTCATGAGTACATCCAGCGTTGATTGCATCACTTTATGGTTGTTTTACTTCTAAGAAAATATTTTGCCGTTATTACTGTGAGACGTTTAAACAAACCAGTCTGAGCTTCTTTAGTCAACATGCCCGTCTGAAACATGTTTTTTTCTGCTCCCATATATTTGCAAACATCTTCTGCATGGTTTTATTAAAACTAAAAACTAGAATTATTGCCTTGTGGTTGTACGCCTCCACCAAGCAGTCAAGCTGCAGTTTACATCCGTGTCCGTCCAAAATGTCATCACTTCATCATTTATTTATTTTTTTATAATATAAAATATATATATATATATATATTCTTGAGTTATGGCCAAAAATGTGTTTTGTGAAGTTACAGAGAGTTCATCCTTTAAGAAATTAAGGCAATTGATCGTTAAGGGGTTCCTGAGATATCGCGTTCACGAGAATGGACCGGACGGACGGACCAATACCTCAATACATAATGCCTACAGCCACACCTTATTCAGGAAGTGACAGTTATTTTTGTTGCACTTGGCCAATATTGGGACAAAAACAATAATTTTCAATTATTCATTTCAACTTGTAGATGTAAATTATACATACATGTATGTATATAAATTATATATATATAAAAATTATACATTATATATATATACAAATTATAAATTTTATATAGTATGTATAAAGAGTATGCTGAGAGAGATGCATAAAACCGGAGTCACATTCCTTGTATGTACAGTATGTACTTGGCGAATTAAAACAGATTCTGCTGGTTTGACTGAACTTCATGTGAGGATTTCCACCAAGTAGCACTGTAAAACTTATACTCTAATGTAGGCCTACATCCCCATGGACACTACACACCGGTAAGCATGCAGTATATGGTTAATGATGGAAGATATGCATGTACACTGACTCACATTGTTGCTGATTTGATTGTGAGTTTGTGGACATTTCTCCTGTGGTAGACTGAACGGGCTGACGCTGCCACTGGAAGGTGATGAGTTCATCCTAAAGCAACACAGACACAGATCAACTTAAAAACATCGTCAGCAACTGGAGCAAATAAAAAAAAAAGACTCTTTGTACTTGACTATCAGATTTACTTATCTCTCCATCACTATGACAGAAAGTAAAGAGGACTTGCTCTGCTGTGAGGTCACACCTGTTGAAATCCAGCAGCTCGTTGGCGATCTGGGTCCCGATGCTTCCAGCGTAAATCATAGCTCCGGGTGAGGTGGAGATGCCTGGTATAACCGGGAGGGACTTCTTGCCATCGTCTAACAGAAGAAAAAAAACGTTACGAGCCAAATGAACAGACGTGTGGTTTACAGTGTGCTGTGGTATCACAAGAGATCATCAGAGATCTGTACTGTCTGACCTTCAGAAGTCCTGGAATTGCACGACATTACAGACTTGTTTCCCGACCGACTGGTTCGACTGTGATCACACCTTGTTGTCGTGGGATGAGAGAACAGGTGAAGCTCTGATTAATATACTGCGCATCTGTCTCAGATGCTAAATATTTAGGTAATGACAAAAGGGACTGAAGGATATACTCACGATATAACTGTGTTACTTGACACGATGTATTCTACTTCTTTGGTCCAGGGATTTACAAAACTAAACCACTGACTCTGCAGAGTCACAAAAGAACCGTATTTTGTTTTGAACTTATAGCAGTTTGTCTCTATTTTGTCTTTACTCCGCAGCACTGGGGAAGAAAAACAGAGAGAGGACGAGTTAGAGGAGCTGCAAAAGGAGAGAATACTAATTAACATTTGATCCAAATCGGCTGACATAATTGAGGAACGTAGGTATCATCTTCGCAGACATTAAAAGGATCCAAGACAATTAGAAGAAAGTAGGGCCGTCAAAGCCCACGTAAAATGGCGCCAGGGGTTTGCGACGTTGTCGGCAACCACCCGACCCGTCTTGAAACACGGACCAAGGAGTCTAACGCACACGCGAGTCAAAGGGTGCAAGCAAAACCCTGTGGCGCAATGAAAGTGAGGGCTGGTGTGTGCTGGGGTCGGGCGCACCACCGGCCCGTCTCGCCCACACCGTCGGGGGAGGTGGAGCGTGACGACCTGAAAGATGGTGGCGAGAAGTTAACGTCGTGCTGCTGTAAAGTGGTATCGGTGCCATTGTATCGGAGCCGTTTTGCGAGTACGAGTACATGAGCACAGTATCGGACCCGATACCCGATACCCGACACCGGTATCGGTGTATCCCTATAAACAACCATGCGTTTAACCGTGATTAAATCTTTTAATTGATTCACAGCCCTAGAAGAAGAAAGATTAAAACAGAATGAAGCTGAAAAGTGTTATTTGCCTTTTCGATGTCTGTCAGCTAAATGCGGTAAGTCGTCTTGATGGAAGTACTCGTAGCACGACGTCCCGAGCAGTTCCTGGGGAAGATAACCAAGAATGGTCGTCGCTCTGCAGAAGAAAAGGAAAAAGTGAAGTGTTAAAAGAGCATAGAGGTGTATCACGCTAGCATGAATTACTTTTAACCAGCTACTGTATTATTTAGAAAGCTGTATGCACGTCGACATCAACAGTCGTTTCTATTGATCAAAGATGTTAGAAATGAAATATTTGAAATATTATAACCCTCTACCACCCCCTAATTGAAATTCACTTCTACCTTTGATCAACAAAGGTGAATTTGCCATCCATGGCACAGCGTGTGATGAACTCTGTGGGTTTAACTCGGACTTCTCCATTAACCTGTGGAGATGAGCTGGAGTGGATGCGTCCCATCGCCACCAGGCAGCTGAAGTGGGAGCCGTCCTGCTTGTCCGCATCGCCCTCCCCCTCCGCTCCCAGCTGGCTGCTGGGCCAGCTGCGCATGTAGCCCGTACAGTGGACCGTGCAGAACTTCTGCGACTCTGTAGGCACAAACCACAACATACACAATACATCAACATCAAATAGAAATTAAACTAAGAGATCATCTTGTGATGGGATCACACCACCAGCCGCGACGCATCATCGGAGCAGGGGCGTCAAGTAAAGGGGGGGGGGGGCACTTCCTATGATCCTAGGAACATGATTTCTTTCAGGTTACCTGTTTCATGTACTACTGTCAGGATATAGCAACGTTTTATAAAAATAACTGTTTTTAAATCATATTTGCTCAAATCTCGCCTCCTTCAGCTTTAAATTGACCTTTTCATTTCACACGGTATCTTTGCTTCACGTCGTGAATAGAAGTCTACCTGATAAATATATTAGCTGTTATACATGAAACCAAATAGATACAAACCCTGAATGTACAGACGTTATCTGCTGAATAAGCCACTGGATCATTTCCTCACCTTTCTTTTTGGAAGTGCTGGCTTGGAATTCCTTCTCCTCCACCTTGACAGAAATCTTGTTGTACTTCATGCGGCAGAAGAATGAGCGGCGGGCGCCTGAACACAGCCGCGCAGCGCCGACTGGGAGGTCAGCCTGGACCTGCAGACCGGCTGGAGACACGACAGGAGTGTTAAATGTGCCCTCTCTCTCTCTCTCTTTAACCTTTATTCAGATCTCCATTGACTGTGGCTGAAGCCCAGCTATTCTTCCTGGAGTCCACTTAAATCACTTTGAACTGTTGGGCTACATTTCAGTTCACAATCACATTACAATCTTTACCAACAATGACCACAACATCATATTCAAGACACAACCCAACACACAACACAGGACCTAGGTTCAGGTAATACTATTCACAGAGTATAGATGTGGTTATGCCTGTGGCTGGACCATAGCATATTATGTCAAAATACAAAAACATACAAACACAGAACAAGCAAAAACTTCTCACTCTCACATGTGCAATAGGACCCGAAAGATGGTGACAGGAGGTTAACGTCACGCTGCCGTAAAGTGGTATTGGTGCCGTTTTGCCAGTATGAGTACATGAGCACAGTATCGGACCCATTACCGGTATCGGTGCATCCCTATCTCTCACTCTCACACTCACACACACACACACAAATAAGTGCTTTACTTTTAGCATCTATGAGTCGTTCACGTGGGTATAATTCAGAAGCCGACAGCTGCTCCTTCACTTTTCCCATGTCCTTTGGGTGTATGTAATCAAACAGGCTCTGTCCAATCAGCTCCGCCTGTAGGAAGAACAAACACTTGATCAAACTGACATTAAATAAAAAGATATTCTGCATCTAAGGATTCCTGCTGACAGGAAAACAATATGAGTGTATTGATTGTGGCCTGCTGACCCTGGAGCACACCAGATACCGCGCGGAGCAGAGATGGAGCACATTAAAGCTACAGCTGGTAATTTTAAAGGTCCCATGTTGTGCTCATTTTCAGGTTAATACTTGTATTTTGTGTTTTTACTAGAACATGTTTACATGCTGTAATGTTCAAAAAACACTTTTTAGTTTGTTTTTGTAAGGGCCAGGTATAATGCCTCAGAAGTATGTAGCTACATTTACCTACAAAATACATGGTTTGGAGAACTGTGTAGCAATGGCCATAATTTGATTAGGCCTGAGCTGAATAGCTTAAATGACATTTCATCTACTACAATATTTAAATTGTGTTTTTTTTTATCTGATTCTGCTGTCCGTTTAATGTCACAAATTCGATGAAAATTCATGCTGTCTCCTTTTATCGGTACTGATATATTATAGCTAAAAAACTAAAACTGAAAATGAATTTATGTTATTTTATTTTTTATTTGTTTTTTAAACAGGCGATAAAGTTTCAGTGTTAACTTTTCTTAAAAGATGTCGTTTTTATTTAGTTTCAGTTTCCGACAAAATTTTTCACTGCTAATTTTCGTTTTAGTTTCAGTTTTAGTTTACAATAATAAGCCCATTAACAGTCGTGCCAAGACAATGCAACCCATCTGGTGTGTCCGGGGTTTCACATGAACAAAGATGCTGCAGATACAGAAACAAATGTAAAAGCGTTACCCGACTATAATTTAATATCTTCGTGACGGACTCTGAGACAAAAACTATTTTCCCACGATCACAGCCAACTACAAACAGGAACCCATCTGCAGCCTGCACAACAAAGAAACATGGGGGGGGGGATAAGGGGATGCAATGAAACGACATGGTAAAGACAAAAGCAAGAGGCCATTGAATAGATTTCTATATTCTATTTCTATATTTTATTGTATTTAAAGGTGCTAAATTCGATATTTGGAGCATTTCTATTGCCTCCTCACGGCTCTCAACATGGCGACGGCTGAGCTGGAGGGTGGTTGCTACGCTTCCGTGATGGCGGCGTCAGTCGGGACGGCGTTATCAGCTGTAACCGCCATATGAGAGTTGTGTATAACAGCGGCCGTGAGCTAGCGAGTGGGGCACGCTCACATGCACGAACATGTATTAAAAGCATGTGTGGCCAGCCCGGCCACGTCAACAAAGCACAGAGAAGCTCAGATTACAACACACACAGAGGGAGAGCGACTTCATTCTCTGCTCAGGTAGACATTACCACTCTATATCGTTACATAGCTAATAGTTGTTGATGTTAAATTAATGCTCTGGATATTGAATTTAGCACCTTTAATATAGTTTTTAAACTAAACAGAAGCATTTAAATTATAATGTGCATCAGTTATAGACGGAGAACAATCTACACAGCGATTAAAACTGAACATTCAATGCATGTTGGGAGTTTTGATGATCTCTTTATCTAACTATTGTTCGTATCAGATGAACAGAACCCACAGTAAAGCTGGGGCATTGTCACTACAACATTATAGCCTGTTGGTGACTTTTAAATGAAACGTTTAACTAATGAAGTACAAATCTTATCTTAAAACATAAACAGGTATTCCATCATAGTTTCAGTTGCCTTTGTCAGGAATATGTTTACCTTGAGGACAAGGTGTTTGAGCTCCTCGTCGGGAAGGAACGATGGTTTGTAGTTGGCTTCAGAAAAAGAACTTGATGAACCTGAAAACAGACAAAAATGTTACACAGCTGGTCCGATATGAGACTACTATATAACATTTAGACATTAGGTTAAAGTTTATTACAACCTGGATATCATTGTCAGAGTTTTAGGCCATCAACTCTATCGGTAACGTTGACTGTTGAGATCTGGGAACATGATAAAATTGCTAAAAAATATGTTCAAATCATAACTCAAGCCCAACAGGCAACAACAGCTGTCAGTGTGTCAGTGTGCTGACTTGACTATGACTTGCCCCAAACTGCATGTGATGATCATAAAGTGGGCATGTCTGTAAAGGGGAGACTCGTGGGTACCCATAGAACCCATTTACATTCACACATCTGGAAGTCAGAGGTCAAGGGACCCCTTTGAAAATGACCATGACAGTTTTGGAGTTTGGAGCGTTATTTAGCCTCCTACGTGACAAGCTAGTAAATCAAGTTCATGCTTAAATCAGTGATGGCAAAGTCAGGGTGGGTAATTTTTAACATGGTACCTTTGAGAGATTTGAGGTGCTGCACGGCCATTCTGAGCACAGTGAGTTTGTCCAGTTTACGGGACATGGGGTTACAAGTAGGGATCATGGCTGATAGTTTGTCAATGAGATTGTTCATTTTGTCCCGTCTCCTCTTCTCAATTTGGCTGTGCGGTTCCCTGCAAAGACATTAAATAAGAAATCATTTAGAACATTCAAAGGAGTATTCTCCTTTCACTTTATGCCAGGATCAGACTACAAAATATTTTTGACAGTTACGATTGTCACTATGTCAGATTAGACGATTAAGAGTTCTTGTCGTGACTTGGCCGCGACACATGACAGATTACACGTCGGCTCCCTGTTCTGACAACACACACTCTCGCGGCACCGCCGTCTTATTATACGGGCTTACCGGGGCTCAAGCCCCTCCTCCCGGGCCCGACCATGTAAAGGGGCCCACGAGGCTCCAGGGGAAAAAAATTAAAATATAATTCACAGGGAGAAGCGAAAGCGAAAGCGCAACGGGATGCTCCGTGACGCAAAGACACAACGGCGGTGTTTTTTTTACTACGACACAACCTTGATTGAATATCCTACCGCGAGGTCCGGCAGCAGTTGAAGGTCCGATGACATCATTCTGCATAATGAGTAGCAGTGTTTACAGCTGTGCGCATCGGTGCTCAGCCTGTCAAATTCACGGCCGTGACGGAACCCGTCGTGGAAGGCAAAAAAAAAAAAAAAAAACATGCTAGACGTTCTGTCGGGAAGTCATGAGGCGCCCCAGACGCGACGTCGGTTGTCGTGTACTAGGACACACTACACGAGATAAAACGATAAATTTTCGCACACGACGCTCATTTATCGTTCCCGATCCCCTATGACGGCTGTGTCGGGCTATAATCGGGCTGATATCGTGTATTCTGAACTGGGCATTACAGACCATCCGCATCCATGAAACGTAGCTTATACATTTGACATGTAACAATGGCAATGGACATTTTAGGATTTATGACATTACAAGAACGTAGGAGTATTATAAATGTGGTGGGGTCAAATATAACCTACCTGAAGCATTTAATTTTGACATGTTGGTCCTCTCCATCTGACCTGGTAGAGCAGAGAAACACACATTTGAAATGTATTTATGCCGAGCAACAATATGCAAATGCAGAATAGCACAAAATAAACAGGTCAGCTCTGAAAGTCCTTTATCAGCACACAGTACCCGTTTTGGTCATCTTCCATATCTTCCATGTCCATATCCATGGAAGCAGCTTTTGTATCCCTAGGGAAGAAAATTCATCACTATCAGTAGCAACTACAACAATTTAGGTCACTGGATTTAAGAGATTTTCTGTAATCCAAATTAAAGCAATCACACTACTTACTGGATGTCCACGCTGCCCTTGCGCTTCCGGGGCATCTCCATGTTCAAGGATATGCCAGCAGCTGAGGACGGAGTCATCAGGCTGGGCAAAGAGACAGAACCACTTTGGTTTTCCTCAACCAGCACATCCTCTGAAACACACAAGACACAATGAGCTGCGACTGGTCGTAAATGGGGTGAGGACATGATTTAATTTGCGAGCACATCGATACGTTCCTACCTTGTATTATTCAATGCTATAAATCTTGTTTCAGCAATTAAAGCAGTAGTGTTAAGTGAAATGTTGATACCACTTTACGACAGCGTGGCGTTAACCTTTTGGCACAGAGAAGAGAAAGAGAAGTACTCGTATCGGCGAGTACCCAAATGTAAGGAACTTGTACTTGGTCTAAAAAAAAGGGGTATCGGTGCATCCCTAGAAAATATATTTTTTTTAAAAGCGGTCTAACACACACGCACACGCACACGCACACACAGAGAGAAAAGCACAACATGTTCACATTTAAAATTAATTCTTAAAATAGAAATTTGGAGCATTCTCAATTGAAAGACTACTTGAATGATTAATCGACTATCAAAGTTCTTGGTGATTATTTTTCCTGTTGATCAACTAATCATTTCAGCACTACATCGATCACTATTTAACCGCAGAAATTACATTCCATATAATATCATATTTACATGGACGTTAATCATGTCCTACTCATTAATTAATTTGTGCGCACAAGATAAGTATATAGAAAGGCAGCACAGCGCACCGCTGTCTATAGAGAGCAATGTTGCGCGCGGTCGAGCCACAATTACACACGGACACAACAGATATCCGCTGCTTACATTTAGTGTAGTTTTGAACCACAGAACCCTCCGTGCTTATGTGCACATCAAATGTGTTGTTTTGATTAATTATTCTACACAGTTCCTTCCGCGCATCAACATGCGTTTCGCTCCTCTTATAACTCCCTCAGGATCGGCCGTTCCGTCTTTCACCCAGACGGTGTCTCCATCCTGACCAAAATTTTGTCTGAGCTCCACAATTTTAATTATAATAGCCTGAGACGAAACAAGTTGAAAAATAATGTACGTAGGCCCAGACAGCAATATGTTTCCTCTGAGGGAAATTCTCTACAGGACTCCCAAACTGTCAGTGCGTCATGTGCATCCTCTAATGCACCCCCCTATAATATATAATAACGCCCTCTTTCTGATCCTACTCTGTGCTCAAATGCACCACAGGTGCGCCAAGTTAGCCATCCTGATGAAAACGCCTATGGTGCATGCATATTAGCGCCTGCCCGTGCGCGTGAAAGCGCGTGCATCAACACTTAAGTGTCCCGGTTTGGGGGTTTCAAAATATGGTCACCCTATGTTAGCAGCCAAAATGAGTACCCAGTTTACAATATCAAACAATTAATCCAGGGTCTTTTTCTCATGTGGAGACTTAAGCATCATTCAGCCAAAGACTACAGCAGGTGATTTTACTGAAGGAGTATTAATCATCTCAGCTGCAATGGGAACATGTGGGTACTTTACTCTCCATGGCTAATGAATGAAAAGTCTTAGAGTCCTTGAAGCCTTAGACTAACCGATCAATCAACTAATCCGTTCAGCCCTACATCTCAACCAGGCTACAAACAATCCATCAGTGCTACAGAAACGTGCATGCCCACAAGATGTCTTTATGTGAATGGATGCGACTACGTGTTAACAGGGATTATTAAAACCCAAACTGTTATGGTGGGAGTTGTATAGAGACTACAGACAAGACATTGCAGCTCTACTGCCTCCCTCTCTGCATCTCTGAAGCCTGTCATCTATTCTGATAAAATATTAAGCTGCCATGACTGTGATTTAGTCGTTGCCTCAGAAGTATGTGTGGGAGAGAAACTCGAGAGAACGGCACGAGAATGACCAAAAGCGGCTCATATCCATGGCACCCATTTTCAACTCTGCTCCACGGACCCTTTGACCCCAATAGCCATTAACAGATCAGCAACAACCTGATTTTTAATCCCACTCCCCCCCGTCAAGATCTGTTGGATTACAGAGTAACAGCAATGGCAACTAGATGACTGGACATCCTTCAGCCAACTCTCATAATCCCTCTCTCCTGTTCTCACGTGTTCATTAACTTGCTCATTCGTGCAATCCTTGAATGAGCTGCACTTGAATAACCCCACAAGCTGTACTGTGTGTTTTACTCACATTGTCACACGGTAAGGCTGATTGGTTTACCGTGTTATATTTCAAGTTATTTTAAGATACTCAGGTGCAAGACTGCAGGGCACAAAGGAGGTATGCACACCGTTAGGCTCCAAATAAATAGTTTATTTCTCTTCTTTATATTCATACAGCAATGGTCAACTCTGCAGTCAGACAGGTCATAAGCTACCCTGTGTAAGTTAATATATATACACACACCTAGGATCCGCCCAGTAAGTCCACAATCTTTGATGGTTGCAAACACAACAGCTTGATTCAATAACACTCAAGTCACTATGAAACATTATGCTAGTGTAACACACAGTTAACTGCATGCTAATTTAATACCGATTAGTGGGTTGTCTGGGAAAGAAAAACAGGTTCTATGGAAAAGCCTTCTGAGAGAGACGACTTGATGGACCACCGTGGGACCTTAGTTTGGGAAAAATATGAACGATAATCAGCGGCGAGACACATATATTTTTTTGATCCCGTTTGAATTGCGCCCTGAATCACACATATGATGTTTGTCAATTTAAAACATATTTTGCAAGTCAAGAAAGTAGTAGTTGGTTGTAAAACTGTTGAAGTGTCAGACTGTAAATACGTAATTAGAAAGACGACACAGCCAAAAGTCACGTAATGACGTCTCTCTCTCTCTCTCTGAAGTTACGATGCATGTGTGCTTCGTACTGGGATGTACTCACACCAGCAACAGGTCTCGCTCATTCTCTCTTCCCAGCTTATAAAAAGACCAGGAGCAGCTGGATTAGAGGTACCGTGGTACGTACCATGGTTATATTTCTGATGTACCACGGTACGTACCATGATTATATCTGAAGTATCATTGTTATGTCTGAGGTACCGCGATACATACCATGGTTATATCTGAGGTACTGTAGTACGTACCACGGTTGTTTTTTTTATTTAACCTTTATTTAACCAGGTAGTACTCATTGACATTAAGAATCTCTTTTGCAAGAGAGACCTGGCCAAGACAGCAGCATTTAAACATACATTAAAGTTTCAGACGCCACAGCATAAAACAATGCAAAATAAATACATAGCATAATATCATACAAAACACTTTAAAATCAAGTGTTTGAAGCCAACGTTAAAATGGAAATATTCAGAAACACAGACAGTTCCCGATTAACTCTGCTTCTAGGTCTATCATTAATGTTTTAAATTCATCAAAAGTAATCAGATTTTCCAGTTTCAACTCAGCTTGCAGTGTATTCCAGGAAAAGGGAGCGGACTAGTTATACTGCAGAATGTACCATGGCTATATCTGAGGTACTGCAGAATGTACCATGGTTATATCTGAGGTACCATGGTATGTACCATGGTTGTATCTGAGGTACCGCGGTATGTACCATGGTTATATCTGAGGTATGTACCATGGTTATATCTGAAGTACCATGGTATGTACCATGGTTATATCTGAGGTACCATGGTATGTACCATGGCTATATCTGAGGTACCATGGTATGTACCATGGCTATATTTGAGGTACCATGGTATGTACCATGGCTATATTTGAGGTACCATGGTATGTACCATGGCTATATTTGAGGTACCATGGTATGTACCATGGTTATATCTGAGGTATGTACCATGGCTATATTTGAGGTGCCGCGGTACGTACCATGTACCATCTGAGGTATGTACCATGGTTATATCTGAGGTACCGGTATGTACCATGGTTCTATCTGAGGTACCGTGGTACATACCATGGTTCTATCTGAGGTACCGGTACGTACCTTGGTTCTATCTGAGGTACCGTGGTACATACCACGGTTCTATCTGAGGTACCGTGGTACATACCATGGTTCTATCTGAGGTACCGTGGTACATACCACGGTTCTATCTGAGGTACCGTGGTACATACCATGGTTCTATCTGAGGTACCGGTATGTACCTTGGTTCTATCTGAGGTACCGGTATGTACCTTGGTTCTATCTGAGGTACCGTGGTACGTACCTTGGTTCTATCTGAGGTACCGGTATGTACCTTGGTTCTATCTGAGGTACCGTGGTACATACCATGGTTCTATCTGAGGTACCGTGGTACATACCATGGTTCTATCTGAGGTACCGGTACGTACCTTGGTTCTATCTGAGGTACCGTGGTACATACCACGGTTCTATCTGAGGTACCGTGGTACATACCACGGTTCTATCTGAGGTACCGTGGTACGTACCTTGGTTCTATCTGAGGTACCGGTATGTACCTTGGTTCTATCTGAGGTACCGTGGTACGTACCTTGGTTCTATCTGAGGTACCGGTATGTACCACGGTTCTGCAGTGTCTCTATACAGTATACTGTATGTGTGTGTTTGACATGTACCGGTGGAGACTAACAGTCACCATGTACAGATGTTCAGAGACCCTGATAACTGATCCAGCAGAGCTTCGTTCTGGCTCCAGTAACGTTGGACCGTTGGGCCTAAACAGCACCAAACATTAAAGCTAGTTTGACACATCTGACAGACGCACAGTAAAACCAGTTCAGTCAGAAAGTCATGGCCTATATACATATACACAACGACACCCTGCCACAGGCTGAACACAAGCTGCTCCATCACGTTATCTAACGTTGACCCGGTAAACAGGCCGTGCTAGCGATGCTAAGCTAACGTTTCAGAGCTTCAGAGGAACGTTAGAGAACATTAAGTTACACAGAAGTTAAACTGCAGATGTGATTAACGTTATCATCGACAACAAGCAGAGATATAGACATATTCTGCTCAATAAAACTGACAAACCGCGTCGAGCAGAGTTATATAAACGGCTGTTTGCTCCACTGATCTACTGACCTACTTCTGATCTGATCTGATCTGTTCTGCTGGAAGAACCAGAAGTTCCCGGTGAACCGAGACTCTGCCACAAACACACACCAGCTGCTCTGTTTAACGGTTTATACCTCTCACACACAGTCACCACAACCTGAACACTCAATCTGGATCTTTATTAGTAGTGTTTTCAGCTACCTGCCGGTTCTCCTGCCGGTTCTCCTGCCGCTCTGTCACCGCCGCCCGCCGCTGCGTGCCGGGCCGACATGGCTGGAGCCGGAGCCGGTGCGCTGCGAGCCGGAGCTCCGCTGCATGGAGGAGGCGGTTAATCACTCCAGGAGGTTTCTGTGTTAATAGAGGAGGCTGTGGAGGAGCAGAGACGGTGGCAGGATGCTGTACTACTGCCTTATATTCACTATGTGACGAGAATAAAGAGGGAGAGGGCACATAACCCGAGTGAACCGAGAGTAGTGGTGGAAACACGGAAGACAGGACTCAGTCTCCTCCTACCGGCGCACCGGAGCCTCCTCTGCTCCATCCCATGGATCAACCTCATTGACCGGCTCTCTCCTCACGGATCATCACCCGGTTAATGGGCATTTAATGCTCCTTCTTCTTCTTTTCCTTCCTCTTGATGTTTTGTGGAGGTTGGTAAACAACGTTATGGTGCTTTACCGCCACCAGCTGGTAAGAAAAGACAAGAAAAGACTTTTCCATAGAACTTCTTAAATCATACCTCAACTTCATTTGTTTAAAATTAATTATTATTATTATTATTTATGAAGCATATGTCTCCCCAGATTATTATTATAATATAAAATGATGATATATATATATGATATTGTATATATTATTCCTATTTTTAATATTTCCCCTCCATAGTTATATCTGAGAGACCGCGGTACGTACCATGGTTATATCTGAGGTACCGCGGTATGTTCCATAGTTATATGCAAGAGACCGCGGTACGTACCATTGTTATGTCTGAGAGACTGCGGTACGTACCATGGTTATATCTGAGAGACTGCGGTACGTACCATGGTTATATCTGAGAGACCAGGGTACGTACCATGGTTATATCTGAGAGACTGCGGTACGTACCATGGTTATATCTGAGAGACCAGGGTACGTACCATGGTTATATCTGAGAGACCAGGGTACGTACCATGGTTATATCTGAGAGACTGCGGTACGTACCATGGTTATATCTGAGAGACCGCGGTACGTACCATGGTTATATCTGAGGTACCGCGGTACGTACCATGGTTATATCTGAGAGACCAGGGTACGTACCATGGTTATATCTGAGGTACCGCGGTATGTACCATAGTTATATCCAAGAGACCGCGGTACGTACCATTGTTATATCTGAGGTACCGCGGTATGTTCCGTAGTTATATGCAAGAGACCGCGGTACGTACCATTGTTATGTCTGAGAGACCACGGTACGTACCATTGTTATATCTGAGAGACCGCGGTACGTACCATAGTTATATCCAAGAGACCGCGGTACGTACCATTGTTATATCTGAGGTACCGCGGTATGTTCCGTAGTTATATGCAAGAGACCGCGGTACGTACCATTGTTATGTCTGAGAGACCGCGGTACGTACCATTGTTATATCCAAGAGACCGCGGTACGTACCATGGTTATATCTGAGGTACCGCGGTATGTTCCGTAGTTATATGCAAGAGACCGCGGTACGTACCATTGTTATGTCTGAGAGACCGCGGTACGTACCATTGTTATGTCTGAGAGACCGCGGTACGTACCATTGTTATATCCAAGAGACCGCGGTACGTACCATGGTTATATCTGAGGTACCGCGGTATGTTCCGTAGTTATATGCAAGAGACCGCGGTACGTACCATTGTTATGTCTGAGAGACTGCGGTACGTACCATGGTTATATCTGAGAGACCAGGGTACGTACCACGGTTATATCTGAGAGACCAGGGTACGTACCATGGTTATATCTGAGGTACCGCGGTATGTTCCTTAGTTATATCCAAGAGACCGCGGTACGTACCATTGTTATGTCTGAGAGACTGCGGTACGTACCATTGTTATGTCTGAGAGACCGCGGTACGTACCATTGTTATATCCAAGAGACCGCGGTACGTACCATGGTTATATCTGAGGTACCGCGGTATGTTCCATAGTTATATGCAAGAGACCGCGGTACGTACCATTGTTATGTCTGAGAGACTGCGGTACGTACCATGGTTATATCTGAGAGACCGCGGTACGTACCATTGTTATGTCTGAGAGACCGCGGTACGTACCATGGTTATGTCTGAGAGACCGCGGTACGTACCATGGTTATATCTGAGGTACTGTTGTACGTACCATGGTTATATCTGAGGTACTGCTGTACATACCATGGTTATATCTGAGGTACCTTGGTATGTTCCATAGTTATATCCAAGAGACCGTGGTACGTACGATGGTTATATCTGAGAGACCGTGGTACGTACCATGGTTTTATCTGAGGTACTGCGGTACATACCATGGTTATATCTGAGGTACCGTACTGAGGTTTCCCCCTTGTTTATATTGTTCCTATTTTTTTAATATTTCCTTCAATTGAAATTGTTCATATTTATATGTCTGTCTACTTTTTTTTGTTGTTGTTGTATCTTGCTTTCTGTTTTTACTGACGCTTCTTGTTTCTGCACTATCCCCTTTGCTGCTGTACACTGCAAATTTCAGGGTGATTATGGGATGGATTCCTGGTTCAATGATCCAAAAATGTGAAATGATAAGACTGGAATCGTTTGCTTAATATGTCAGAACACAGGATAAATAAGAAAGTTTTTCTTTGGAGTAGCCTAAATCACAGAATGCTCCATGGGGCTACAGAACCACATGCTATTTTTGAGGAAGCTGAACTGCAATATATATATGTATAGTAATAATTGATCATGTAGCATGAACACAATTAGAAAAAAATGGTTGAAAGATATATTGTTTAAACCAAAATTGATGATTTAAAAACATCCAGGAGGACAATAGATTGTGCAAAGTATGCGAGTTATGAGAGGTAGAAAATTAATAACATTTTCTTTTGTATTGTCCAAACTATGGTGAGTTAAGAACTTCTATTTTAGATTAAATGTCTGTTCAAAATCCGGAAATGTTTTGGTGCTCTGATGATTATAACATGGAACAGCTATTTCATTTTAATGCTTATAAGTTGGCTGCTTTTGTAAATAAGAGCACACAAGATCACTTCATCCAGGATTAGCAAATCAATCTTCAAACTGTGTTCAAAGAACCTTCCTTCCTTGGAAATAACGTCACAATTAAAAGCACCCTTGCAGACCTCAATCCATCGGAAGTGCCTCCCTTTATCTGCAGGCTGATGGCAAAAGGCAAGCAATGTCTGCAAAACCTTTTCCAAAATGCCTATAATATGTGATCTCAAAAGTGCAATAAACATGCAATACTTCAATCAATACAATATGTGCAATATAAAAAAAAATGCCTGTGCAATATTTTTTATAGTACCTAACTGCTTCTGTATTTATCTCACTGCCTTTTCTACTGTATATATATATATATATATGTATATATATATATATATGTTGGTTTTTTTTAATATGACTTTGTACAAAGTATTTCCTTTTATTGTTGTAATATAACTTATTCTTTTTAATGGAGCTTCCCAGCAAAAAAATATTTCACACGATTGTACTTGTATCCTCCAAACACTAGATGGTAGCCATGACTTAGAAATGGAAAGACTTAAGGACTACTACGTTGAAAACGTCCTTGGCTTCATATTGACATATTACATTCAGAAATAATGTTGCATGACGAGTCTACAGAAAGCTTTAAACCAACAGTTTATTGCCAAATTCAGTTATGACATTACTGTGGTTTAGGCTAATATTACAATTCCTGGCAAGCAGTAGAGCAGAGTCGAGAGTTGATTAGCTTAAATTAGAATGTAATCATTGAAGCATTAGAAGTCTTGCTAGTTGAATCTGATAATTGTATTAAATCCGTATTTATTTATTAATACTAACAATGTGTGTTCTACAGACAGCTAAGTCTATAAGCCACCAGAAAAAAAATATACCTCTATTTAGTTTACACAAGCATATACCTTTACCTCAGTAACCTTGTAATGGTGTGCTATCTTGGCCAGGTCTCCTTCGAAAAAGAGTTTTTAATATCAAGGAATGAATAAAATAATTACAATTATGTCTAAAGCATCTGATTTTCATGCCTTACAGTACCTATAAAAAATAACCCTTACCAAAAAGAAGTTTATTCAAGTGTGCTATTAGTATACTTCTTTTATACTTCAAATAAGAGAGTATACTTTCAGTTTACTTTTTATGTTCTTATCAGAGATATACTTAACAAAAGTATACATAAGTATACTTGGCTCATACTGACAAGTATACAGAAAAGTCTAAGTATACTTGGCTACTGACAAGTGTACAGAAAAGTCTAAGTATACTTGGCTCATATTGACAAGTATACAGAAAAGTCTAAGTATACTTGGCTTATACTGACAAGTATACAGAAAAGTCTACTTGGCTTCTACTGAGAAGTATACAGAATGGTCTAAGTATTCTTGCCTTACAGGCCTACAGAAAGGTAGTCTTGGCTTGTAGTCGTGCTTACTTTTTGATAGAGTAGCCTATTCAAGTGTGTGAAGGCAGCTCCATTCATGTTTCTTGTAATGGAGCTGTGATATTTCTGGTACAAAGAACTTTATTTATTGAAAGAGTGTCGACGAAGCTCTCAGTTTATTTATGGAGTATACATAAACAGCTGGAGTACCAGCATCACTTTGAGCAGTTTCCCTGCAGCAGCACCATCGCTAAAAGAGTCTCCAAGGACTCCGGCTCACACCATCCGGTCTGCTGTTTAAATTTTAAAATCTCACTCTGAAATGCTGCATATTTGATTATCGTACCATGGTATCCTGCTGACAAAACAAGCAGTTCAGGGAAATGCCCTCAGATATGTAGAAATTGTAAATAGCAGTCATGGAAAAGCATGAGTGTAAACCTGGAACTTGACGGCTCCGTCTTTGGTTTCACCTGCTCCCATTTTACACCTCCTATCTCTCCTCAATGCAACTTGTCAAGCTCATGCATATCTAAGTGTTCGGGCTGCTATCGGATGAACCTAACTGGCTGGAAGGGGGTGGTGCTGGGGGAGATGATGATGATGATGAAGATGATGTTGTGTAAAGCGAGGGGGCTGGGTTTTTTGTAAAACCAGCTACACCTGCCCCTCCTCACCAGGGATGGATGAGATGGAGAGGAGATCTGAGCAGTGTGTTCAGATCAGCTGCACCATGCCTAGAGACTAAAACTGGATTCTACTCATCAGTCTTTACTCTAAACTGGATCTTTAGAAGATGAAACCAGTTCCAGAGGCTCTGGCTGCACGGTACTTTTGACATTGAGGGAATACTTCAACATCATCATCCTCCCCTCCACTTCAACACTGAATCCTCACACCAGAGAAACGTGGAGAGGAAAAGTCTGTCTTCTACCTCTGAGGGACCCGTGGCGCCGCTGAAAGGTGAAGCCAACCCCCCCGGTGCCACAAACTCAGGAAGGATGATGAACAGCTTCTAGTGGATGTTTCCTCCCCACCCTTGGTCAGAACAGAGTGTGTTAGTGAGGTATCGAGACACTGTTTTCAGATAACAAAGAGACGGAGAAAGAAAAATGCCTTTTGGTGGTTTAGCAGGTTTGAAGGAACAGGTGTTTAAGCCTGGGAAGGAGGAGGCGAAAAACACAGTGGGAGACTCTCTAGGAAAACTGCAAAGGTGAGAGGGTTTGTATGGAGGCATGAAGACTGTGTGTGCAGGGTGTTTGATCCATTGTTAGATGTTTTTGGACTGCATGGAAATAAGCATTCTGCCGTTTAAAATAACTAAGAGGGAAACATCTGCTGTCAGAGGGATGTGGAGAGCCTGGAAGCGAGCACATTAAGCCCAGCGTGTTCTCAGAGATCCTGGCGATAAATAAATATTTGATTCTTGTGCTTGCTTGGCGCCAGGCAATGCCAGTGATGTAATCACAGATTTTAAGACATTAATACATATTTCATATCTGATTTCACAAAGGGATGTGTGTGTGTGTGTGTGTGTGTGTGTGTGTGTGTGTGTGTGTGTGGTGGTGGTGGTGTTGGGGGGAGTTCTGTAAGGAAGATCGTTGTCATTTTAAGAGATAAACGACTAGTAGGCAATTTCCTGGAAAATTTATTTTGTGTGTGTATCGTGTGCATGTGTTTTTGTCATGTTTAATAGGAATGCATTAATTTACATTACAAACAAGTGGAAAATGGGAAGTCTTTTGATGCTGTTATATCAACCTATTATACCGTAGATTTTCAACAGTGTTCAGCTATTTGCATCTGGAAATGAGGTCAAGTATGGGGTTCACATAAAACATCTTGGTCATGATCCAGCTAACAATCAATAATCAATGCACTTTTGCAGGTTTGGGTTACAAGGACTTGTTGCTATGACAACATTTCCAGATGGATTTTAAAAAGCCGTTTTGAAAGAACCAAACAAATCCAGATTAATGTTAAAAATAAATAACACACTCATTAGATATTTCAAAAAAAGAAAGAAGAAAAAAAGGCCAAATATACAAAATTTCTTGAAACACAAACTTTGATAGGTAAAGTTAATTTGTGGTTTTTGGTTAATGTACCAATGGAAACGTATTTTGAAAGTGAGCACATGAAGTTTGTGACCAGGCACAAACTTTTAACCCTGCTTTGTTGTTTTTGAACATATATATATATAGGTATATAAACATATATGAGACTGGTTGCAGTACATTAACAGTGAAAGGACATGTATTGTTGTTAAGATGGCTTCTTTATCTTAGAGGTCCCATATTGTAAAAAGGGAGATTTTCATGTGTTTTATATTATAAAGCAGGTTTAAGTTCTATATAAATACTGTTAAACTATCGAAACGCTCAATATACAGAGAAATACACACAGCCCGTATTCAGTAATTGTGCATTTGAAACAAGCCGTCAGGATTTCTGTCCATTTGTGATGTCACAAATATACAATATATATAGACCATCACACGGTTTTAAACATAAACATTCTAAATGTGTCCCAGTTTATTTCCTGTTGCAGTGGATGTGAATGACATCAGTTAACAGGAAGTAAACATGGACACAAGCTGTTGCCTAGCAACGCAATTCTGTTGAAATGAGCTAAAACAAGCGTTTCAGACAGAGGGTGAATACAGGTATATTCAGACAGACAGTATTAGGAAAATAAAGTGTTTTTTTTAACATTACAGCATGTAAACATGTTCTAGTAGAAACACAATATACAAGTATGAACCTGACAATGAGCTGATGTGGGACCTTTAAGCACCACTACATTTGCTGAATAGCCAGCAGCAGCTTCCAGCTAAATCTCCTGAGATGTTTCTTCGGTGTCCTGCCTCTCATTTGGACTTTGGGTCCTCACTGCATTAAGACTTAACAGGCTGTGTTACCTCCATTATGAGGCTCAGATATGTTTTGCGGCTCCAGACAGAGTTTTTTCATATTTTTGGGCCAAAAAAAATTCTCTTTTGATAGTAAAGGTTGTTGACCCCTACGTTAGGAGCACCGGAGGACACCAAAGGACACAGGTTACCTGTCTCATGTACTACTGTCACGATATAGCAACCCTTTTAGAAAAATAACTTTTTTTAAATAAAATATTTGCTCCAATCTCACCTACTTCAGCTTTAAGCCGGCCCTGTGCT
The DNA here is from genome assembly GCF_015220745.1 of Sebastes umbrosus. Lineage (NCBI taxonomy): Eukaryota > Metazoa > Chordata > Actinopteri > Perciformes > Sebastidae > Sebastes > Sebastes umbrosus. Next base: position 882,063 of record NC_051272.1, read on the forward strand.
GCAAGCGAGATGAAAGCAGGTCATGGGAGCAGGGCGACAGAGACAATGATGGATTCTGGGTAGTGGAACAGGTGTGGAGAGTGATGTACCTGAAAAGCAACCTGATCACAGCAGTGCTGTGACCTTTTTAGTCCTGTGTCCTGGCTTCGCCTCCTGCCCTCTGTAAGAGAGCAGACAGACTTGTGTTACTGAGCTATTTTTGTTGCCACATTTTAAAAACATTACAGACAAATAAAAAACACAATTTTTTTTGGCACATTTGGGGATATTGAGGGTGGAAATATATGGAAGACGGTAGTAGTCTACTGCTGACAATCACATGCTCTTATACGGTGATTTCTTTTCGCGTCTTAGGAAAATAGACGGTAGTAATGTAGAAGAAGAGGACCAACTTGAGCTGACGGAGGATGGACGTCCGGTGGCGTCGGCACCACGTCCTGCCCCGCTGCTGGACTGCAGCTGTGGCGGTCTGCCCAAGCGCTACATCCTCGCCATCCTCAGCGGCCTGGGCTTCTGCATCTCCTTCGGCATCCGTTGCAACCTCGGCGTGGCCATCGTGGAGATGGTGAACAACAACACTGTCTATATCAACGGGACTCCAGTGCTTCAGGTAGCTGACAGGACACCACTTTGTATGTTTTTTTCTTTTTGTTGACAAGAAGAAAATTGCAGTTTAACCATTTCAATCAACTCTTTTAGGGATGTGTCTGTGTTGCAGTCAGGTATGAATGTAGTTTTAGTGGTAAATTGCCAGATTTTTAGCAGGCATCTGTTGTTTCTTTCTCCCTCTCCAGCAAGCTCAGTTTAACTGGGACCCGGAGACAGTGGGGCTGATCCACGGCTCCTTCTTCTGGGGCTACATCGTCACTCAAATCCCCGGTGGTTTCATCTCCAACAAGCTGTTTGCCAACAGGTGACATGCACTCCATGACCATCAATCGTTCCTAACAATGTTTAAAGTCATTAGAACTTGAATATCTTTTGGATTTTAGACTGTTGGTTATATAAACCAAAAGATTAATCAAAAACATATTTGCAGCCCTAAACACAGCGCAGAGACAGCTCATTGCCCGTGAGAGTAAAAAGTGTTTGACGTTGGACATTTTTTTGTCTTTTTTTGATGTTTTTCCACGAGTTGAGGGTGAGGTCACGGTCGCTGCAGTCACGACCACCGTGCATGTTAAAGAAAGCATCATAAGAAAGACTTTAAAACAGATATAGGTTTGGGAGAGAGAGAGTGCCTCCTCAGCCTGCGTGGCTAAAGGGTTAAGGCTGTACGGCGTGGTGGTGAGCGGTACTGATGGAGCAGATAGCGAGTCCTGTAATAAAAGCTTCACAGGAAAAGAGGACACGCCACTGACAGAGTTAATAATGAAAGATCCTGCCTCTGATTTCTCTCTGAAACACCAGCTCACTGGAATATTACAAGTGTCACTTACACACTGTTTTGGAAAAAGAGAAGGAAGGGGGGGGGTTATGAGGTGAAGGAGGAAAGAGACGGGAGCTAAAGCGGCACCGTGGTGATGAAGTAGAAACTTGTGGGTTGAATGGGATGTCTTTATCTCAGCGCATGAAAGGCAGAGGCGTGAGATGTGTCTCATTATAAGGCTGACTGAGATGCTTTGACCGGGAGATATCTGGAGATATACTGCCCGCCGATATTAGACATCTACAGTAGCGTTCAGACTCTGTCTGTTGGTTTTTAAGAGTTTGACAAATAACAACAATATAAATCAAGGTTATAATCTCCTAATAATATTTTAGGAATGTTCCTGGGAAGAATTGTGTAGTTTGGTACTAATTATGGGGGAAATCTGACTGCACGGACGGACCAAAATACTAGGGATGCACCGATACCACTTTTTTTCAGACCAAGTACAAGTACTTCCATTTGGGTACTCGCCGATACCGAGTACCGATACGAGTACTTCTCTGTGCCAAAAGACCCTCGTTAACAGCCAGCTGGAGGGTGTGAGCGACACACGGCAGGCTGGGGAGTCACGCATACGAGGCGGTGCGCCGCCACCGGCTCTAGGTCGGCTTGGAAAGGCTCGGGGTGAAGGTGCTTCCCGGGGCTGTGGACAAAGCGTCACCGGGGCGGACTGTCCTCAGTGCGCCCCATCCGCGTCGTGGGCTTGGCCCACGTAAAAGATGCCAGGGGTCTGCGGCGATGTCTGCAACCCACCCGACCCGTCTTGGAATACGGACCAAGGAATCTACTGACGTGCGAGTCAGAGGGTGCAAGCAAAACCCCGTGGTGCAATGAAAATGAGGGCCGGCTCGCCCGCACCGTCGGGGAGGTGGAGCGTGAGCGCGTGCTATAGGACCCGAAAGATGGTGACGGGAGGTTAACGTCACGCTGCTGTGAAGTGGTATCGGTGCCGATGTATCGGAGCCGTTTTGCGGGTATGAGTACATGAGCACGGTATCGGACCCGATACCCGAAACTGGTATCGGTATCGGTGCATCCCTATAAAATACTGTTGGTTACATTAGCAATTAATTGAAATTCATCAAGCGAAAGTGTATTTTAGTGTCTTTATTTCCCCCAAAATGTGCCTTTTTTGTAACAAGAAAAGTCTGTAATGCTTCAGGTGGACATTGATGTTACTGCTTCTTCACTTTAACACGCACACGCACACGCACACGCACACACACACACACACACACACACACACACACACACACACACACATTCAACATGATGACATTGCAGTATTTCTGCAGGGTGTTTGGGGCGGCCATTTTCCTGACGTCACTGCTCAACATGTTCATCCCATCAGCAGCGCGGGTGCATTACGGTTGTGTCATGTTTGTTCGCATCCTGCAGGGCTTAGTGGAGGTAAGACAAAAACAAATTACATATTATAAAGCATCAATCATTTGATTTCTTGTTGGTAGTTAGATGAGAAGATCAATAACCTCTCTCATGTCGAGCGGTACATCAATCTTCTCATGTAACTGTCAGCGAAGTGTTCTTCCTAAAATGTTGCTATTTTAGAGCATTTTCACTTTGTCAAATGAATCCTTTGACCTTTGATCTTCCACACTTCTTCCCCGCTAGGGTGTCACCTACCCAGCGTGCCACGGGATGTGGTCCAAATGGGCGCCACCTCTTGAACGGAGTCGACTGGCCACAACTTCATTCTGCGGTGAGCGATGCCTCTAGTTTAGTATTTGATCAATAAGCTGATTTCACTGATGGAAACCAGTTTACACAACAACCCTTTAAAGGGACTGTTTGTAACTTCTTCCACGTATAAATCATTGCGGGTCGGTGTCTCATGCGCGCTCGCATGTGTCTACGCTGTTCAGACTCAGACTCCAACACAAACTACAGTGGAGCACCAAAACCTCTTGGTTGTCTCTAGTGAAGCCCGTCTGTTAAACAGTGTTGGCCGCAGTCGGAGGACGCGGGGGAGACCGTAGCTTTGGTCTCCAGGACCGGAGTCTCTGCGGTACTCTGCTCCTCTGCCTGCCTTCACTCACACACCACGCTCGTTCTCGCTCTTTCGCTCCACTCTCACGTGCATGCTGCTCACTCCACACTGCAGAAGAGTTAGTTTAGCTCTGAGAATATCTAGTGAATGTTCAGTGGACGTTTGTGCAGAAATAACTGCTGCAGCTCCTCCAGACCAACAGAGGTTTCCCGTGTCTTGTGAAGTGACGGGGCTCCGCAGAGAGAAACGTTATCGTCTCCGACCAAAACTCCGGCGTCTCCCCCGTTCCCTCCGGTCGCGGTCGGGAGGCTGAGGCAGGAAAAGCCAACACTAGGATCAGCATTGATTCACGGAGAGACCTTCGTCTGGTCAGCTAACATTACTGCCAAGCAGCTGAAATATAGAGTGATATTGTGCTTTTAGCTGACGTGTGTCTCCTCACTGTGTTGAGCGATGCTCCTTCATGTCTATGTAGAGCGAGCACAAGCGCCAGCAACAGGACGCTGACTTTAGTTGCAAACAGTCCCTTTAAGTCCCAGTGGGGCCGGTCAGTAAATGGACATGAGAGAGGTCATTTCGTTTTGCAGATTCAGTCCACTGCCTTCTCTCTCCTGAATTAAAATAACCGCGTTGCACATTTCATGGCACCATGGCAACCCACGCATCAAAACCCTCTTGACATTGTCAGTAAATGAACACGGCTCACCTGCGTACTCAGAAGGAGCTTCTCGTTCTATTCACCTAAATGAAGCGTCACGTTGCATACTGTCCAGAAGCACTCTCATTCTCCCGGCTCTATTCACAACAACTGTGTCCATGAACCGGTCTGATAATACAAAACACATTAAAACACCCTCTCTCTGTCCGTCTGTCTGTCTCCGCAGAGCCAACGACGCAGCATTTATTCAATGAAACTAATGTGTTTCTTTGATGTGTTTCTATTTATGGAGACACATTTTTTTGTGTGAAATTGAAGGCTTTTGCTCTGTAACTACATAAAGTTATGTATTTCTGTTGTATAATATTCACATTTGTGAAAAAACATTTTTCTTTCAGAATATATTTATTTAATATCTTATATATTTCTAGTTATTTATCACTGAGTCCCGCTGGTATATTCACACTTTGACATTTAAATCTGACACCGATTGTTCCCAGGATCCTACGCAGGAGCAGTGATCGCCATGCCGTTAGCTGGAGTGCTTGTTCAGTACGTCGGATGGCCTTCGGTCTTCTATATCTACGGTGAGACACAGACACAGACATAAACTGTCACTCGCTCTCATAAAAACAATATAAAAGTGAAAAATAAATATGTTCATGTGAACACAAAGATGAAGATAAAGATATTGCAGAGAGTTTGATGGGAAGACCAAAACCACTTCCATGTCTGTATGATGAATGTAGCTGCAGCCGGCAGCCAGTTCAAGCCCCCAGGAAGATCGCCGGTCGTCGATCATGACTTTCGTAGTGGCATCATACAGACATACTGTATCCCATTTAACTTCCGTCGAGAAAGCAAATACTGTCAACTTTAGTTGTCATTTTAACAAATATATAAAATTTGTTTTAATGCCACAAATTTCTTTAACGCATTAACTCAACTTGTGATTTTTATCTCAGTCATAGCGGCAGTTTAAAAACTAGAGTCAAGATGGCATCATATGTAATTAGAAAACATAAGGAATCGGTACCAACCATGTCATGCTAGCTGGTCATGAAGGAGGTTAAATAACGCTCCAAATTTACGCCAAATTCTGGCGAGGAATTACTGTCATAGCCATTTTCAAAGGTTGAAAACAAAATTTAAGAAAATGTCCGTAAAATGTCCAAAAAAGTCAGACAAATATCAGAAAAAAAGTAAAGAAAATAATGTAAAAAAAGTCCGACAAATATCAGAAAAAAGTAAAGAAAATAATGTAAAAAAAGTCTGACAAATATCAGAAAAAAAATCACAAAAATGTCACAAAAATGTTGAAGAAAGTCTGACAAATATCAGATTTTTTTTTTTTTTTAAATTCTGAAAAATGTCACACAAATGTAAAAAAAAAAAAAGTTTGAAAAATGTCACACAAATGTCCGACAAATATCAGGAAAAATGTACGAAAAAAAGTAAAACAAATGTAAGAGTATTTTTACACAGCGGTATTACTATAGACTTACTCTTTTGCACACATGTGCCAAAACCGAAGGTACTGCTACTTTTACCCCTAAAAACTCTGACGGCCCGCTGGCTACGCTACGAAGTTACACTAAATTTTAATGAGGAGAAACTGTGTTGTCCATTTTCAAAGGGGTCCCTTGACCTCTGACCTCCAGATCAGTGAATGTAAATGGGTTCTATGGGTACCCACGAGTCTCCCCTTTACAGACATGCCCACTTTATGATAATCACATGCAGTTTGGGGCAAGTCATAGTCAAGTCAGCACACTGACACACTGACAGCTGTTGTTGCCTGTTGGGCTGCAGTTTGCCATGTTATGATTGGAGCATATTGTTTTATGCTAAATGCAGTACCTGTGAGGGTTTCTGGACAATATCTGTCATTGTTTTATGTTGTTATATGATTTACAATAATAAATATATACATACATTTGTATAAAGCAGCATATTTGTCCACTCCCATGTTGATAAGAGGATTAAATACTTGACAAACTTTAAGGTTAATTTTGAACAGATAAAAAATGTGACATTCATTTGCGATTAATCCTGATTAACGACTTTAATCAACTGACAGCCCTAATATATATATATATATACTATACTATATATCCTATAGTTTGTTCATCAGGTGTTGAGACATTATATACACAAGGTGTCAGTTTGTGACACGCAGAGTGTTTTTCTCTCAGTTTTACTTTGTATGCGTTGCACAGTAAACGTGCTCTGAATTGCGTTTGACTTTGATTAAAATGATTAACTCTGACATAAAATTCATACTTTGCCAAATGTGTTTTAATAAAAATCTACTCTGGTTCTGCTGTGATATAATCTCATGATTTATTGATGTAAATTAGCATTTTCCTGTCTGGGCTCCGTGACTCATAGACTCATGCCTTGTTCATTTCATTTTAATAACGAAAATTTCTTGTGGTCCGGAGAAGGTCGGCGGGGGGGGGAGGTTTAATTAGTCCGTGCCATACGAAGCTGTCACGACAAATATAAACATCTTTAGTATGTACAAAGGAATGCATTCATTTTTTTATTGTTGTTATCTCATGAAAAGGTGTTTTTGGGATCATATGGTACGTCCTGTGGCTCCTGCTGGCGTATGGAAGTCCTGCTGAACATCCCACCATCACCGAGGAGGAGAGGACGTACATCGAGACCACCATCGGTGAAACGATGCGCCAACTGAGTGTGACTGAGGTGTGTGTATGTGTGCGTCATGTGCTGCCAGTTTTAGGGCGAGGGATGCACCGATACCACTTTTTTTCAGACCGAGTACAAGTACTTACCATTGGTACTCGCCGATACGAGTACCGTTACGAGTACTTCTCTGTGCACGAGGCGGGGCGAAGGTGGCTCGCGGCCGCAGCTTTACAGCGCTCCCTGCCCGGACCTCGCCGCGCGGGGCTCCCTGCTCCCAGTGCGACTGTCGACCGGGGCCCCAACCGTGTTGTGCCGCGGCCCACGTAAAAGACGCCAGGGGTCCGCGGCGTTGTCGGCAACCCACCCGACCCGTCTTGAAACACAGACCAAGGAGTCTAACGCACACGCGAGTCAGAGGGTGCAAGCAAAACCCCGTGGCACAATGAAAGTGAGGGCCGGCACGCACCACCTGAGGTGGGATCCCGGCCCAGCGGAGCCGGCCCCACCACCGGCCCGTCTCGCCCGCACTGTCGGGGAGGTGGAGCGCGAGGACCCGAAAGATGGTGACTAGAGGTTAACGTCGCGCAGCCGTAAAGTGGTATCGGTGCCGTTGTATCGGAGCCGTTTTGTGAGTACGAGTACATGAGCACAGTATCGGACCCGATACTGGTATCGGTATCGCTGCATCCCTATTCAGGGCATTACAGTGCAATGTTTTATCACAACAAATGGCATACACTGACTTCTGTCTCCCAATCACAGAAATTCAAGACCCCGTGGCGTCGTTTCTTCACCTCCATGCCCGTCTACGCCATCATCGTGGCCAACTTCTGCCGCAGCTGGACCTTCTACCTGCTCCTCATCAGCCAGCCGGCGTATTTTGAGGAAGTGTTCGGCTTCCCCATCAGCAAGGTTGGCCTCACAGTTTCACTATTCAGCCAACAACGACAGATATATATATCCATAAAGATGGGTACTGGTTTACGTTACGGCCTCCCGAACGTCTGATCTCCCCAACAGGTGGGGCTCCTGTCCGCTGTCCCCCACATGGTGATGACCATTGTGGTTCCTATCGGAGGACAGCTGGCTGACTACTTACGCACTAACAAAATCATGTCTACCACGAATGTGAGGAAACTCATGAACTGTGGAGGTACGTTGATGTAAACTATAGAAGCAATACCTTGTCATTTTTAGACAATATCTGAAATTAAGAGACTCACTCTCTGGTTGTTAGTGTGCCCAATAATGGTTTTCAACCACTCTTGCATTAGCCAGCAGTAGCTAGTGGTAACATATTAATAGTTTAAACATCAGAGGACACAGAGGAACATGATTTTTTTCCAGATTACCTGTCTCATGCACTACTGTCCTCCATTTCGCACTGCTGCTTTAAGTCTTTCTTTTGTCAGCTGAACATGTCAGTCCTGTCAGTATGATGCAGGTATTGTGCAGGACAATGACTTCTATCATTTCTTACAGATCGACTTGTTGTTTCTTACATGACTCACATGACTCTGGTGCTGTATTTTCCACAGGGTTCGGTATGGAGGCCACTCTGCTGTTGGTGGTGGGGTTTTCTCACACTCGAGGGGTCGCCATCTCCTTCCTGGTTCTGGCTGTAGGGTTCAGTGGATTCGCCATCTCAGGTATGACCACACCAGCTACCTGAACTGTATACGCCTTTTTAGTTCGTCTGTATGCTAAACCTAAAACACAAGGGTTCTGTTTGAAACTTTGAGTCAGCTGAAAACACTCAAAATGCCAGTGTTGTAGTCAAGACCACCTAAAGCGAGACCAAGTCATGACCAAGACCAGAGTTTTATCGAGACCGAGACAAGACGAAGACTTTGAGGGGTTGAGACCTACAGTGTGTTCCTTCCAATCCACGTACTTCCGGAAGTACACTTCAATGTAGTGCGCTGTGTGCACTCTGTACTTACTTGAGTAGTGTGTGAATTTCAACGGGGTAGGGTCGTCAATATGGCGTGACAGCCGTTAACAGTAACAAAAAAATTAGAAATGAGTTAAGTTATTGGTTGCATTTGAAGTAGGAAGTTTTACATCAAATCACAGTAATGATGTTAACAAATAAATCAGACAATTTGGTGATTCCCCCACAGTCGTGGTCTTGACCAGTGTTGAAATGAAATCCTGAGTCCTCCGAGTCCGAGACCGAGACCGAGACAAGACAAGAGTAAAAAAGTGGTCTCGAGTACTACGACACTCTCAAATATACAGGATGTTGCTTTTATTGGTAACACGTCATTTTCCACAAATTTCATGGTAATTAGTTGATAATTAGCAAGTAACCTATTTGAAATTTCTTTGGAATTACTGCCAAATTTCCCCAATATTTACCTCAAAATCGATCGAAAATGACTTTATTATAAACATTATTATAATTATTATATGCTAAAATAGCATGCAATGAGGTGGAAAACCAAAACTAATAGAAGACTCCTCTGATCACCATTGTGTGACTGATTGTCTACACTAATGTAACCTGGTAGCTGATGTCATGATTCAGGGAGTTTTTTAAGAAATTTCAAGTAAGTTATTCGCTAATTATTATCAATCAATCAATCAATCAATCAATCAACATTTATTTGTATAGCCCTTTACAATATCTAAAAGGTACCCAAAGTGCTTTACATTAACATCAAGAAATAACAGGAATAAAAACATAACATATCATAAATGGGTACATAATAAGCTTCGGGAAAATGTCACAGCGCTACTAGGTATTAAAAGCCAATCTAAATAAAAAAAGCAGCAGCATTTTGCACCAGTTGGAGGCGCGCAAGGGAAGACTGGTTGAGACCAACATACAGTCAGCGCATTACAATAATCAAGTCTCCAGCTAATAAAGGCGTGAATTGCCTTCTCGTTATCTATTTATCAGCAGACATAGAAATAAAGCAAATCAATTAACTTGGTATTCTTTTCCTGGAAACAATGTCTATAATAAAGTCATTTTTGATAAATGTTGAGGTAAATATTGGGGTAATTTAGCAGTAATTCAAAAGCAATTTCAAACTTGTTATTTATCACCTAATTACCATGAAATTTGCAGAGCTGTAAAATGACCCTTTTTTTTTTTTTGTACCTATTTCTCTGTGTTCTCGGTCTCTTGGATCATGGAAGACTTGTCTGAAAACTGAAATGCAGAGCTGCTTTTCCTCTGGGTGTGATGCAGCATTCACTCAGCCACTTCCCCTGAATATTTTATAGACTGTTGTCAAGCCAGACAATAAATATCAACCATGTTCACTTTTGGAGAATATTATTTTGTAATTGTGTCACTCTTTACTTCTAATCAGCTGTCGTTGTGTGTGTGTGTGTGTGTGTGTGTGTGTGTGTGTTTCTGTGTTTCTGTGTCTTCAGGTTTTAATGTCAATCATCTGGATATTGCTCCTCGCTACGCCAGCATCCTGATGGGCATTTCTAACGGGGTGGGAACGCTGTCTGGAATGGTTTGTCCTTTGATTGTCGGAGCCCTGACTAAACACAAGGTATAGCAAGTTGATTTTTTAACAGTTACTGTGTTCATCTTAGATATTTAGCTCTTTTTCTTCTGGCTGAAGATTAATACTTCAGTCCTTCCATCTCATATTCTGTTGGAATGCTTTTATTTTTAAAGAGGACCTATTGCGCTCATTCTCAGGTGCATACTTGCTAGGGACTCACCGATACCACTTCTTTCCAAACCGGCCCCCAGCGGGGTCGGGCGCACCACCGGCCCGTCTCGCCCGCAACGTCGGGGAGGTGGAGCGTGAGCGCGTGCGATGGGACCCGAAAGATGGTGACGAGAGGTTAACGTCACACTGCCGTAAAGTGGTATCGGTGCCGTTGTATCGGAGCCGTTTTCTGAGTACGAGTACATGAGCACAGTATCGGACCCGATACTGGTATCGGTATTGGTGCATCCCTACTATTTGTATTTTGGGTTTCTACTAGAACATGTTTACATGCTTTAATGTTCAAAAAATGCTTTACTTTTCTCTTACCGGCTGTGCTGCAAAACCTCTTTTCACCGTCTGTCTGAGACACTCCAACTACTCTAACTAGCTTTGTTTGAGGGTGTGCCAAACTAGCCATTATGCAAATGTGTTACTTGGTGACATCACCACGTTACGGAAGAAAAGGTGGGACTTTCAGGTAGTTCAGCAGCAGCGTTTCTGTGAGGGAGAGTAACTCCCTTTGACGTGGGCTTTGTAACTTTGCAGACTTTTTACATGCACAAAACAATTATATAACACACTAAAGGAAAAGGGGAAAAGCATAAAAGGTCCTCTTTAATTCTGAGTGTAAAAAACCCCTCATGGCTTGTATAAAACATATCAGCGTTTCTTTTTGGTCAAACACAGTATCACTATATGTAATTTTGCACCTATCGGTGGCTGTTAATAATAGATAGCCCTGTAAAATGTATTATTCACGTTGCAGTTGTAGTTTTTCCGATGCTACGACCTGAACAAGGCAGTGGATTCACAGCTTTAACTCAGTGGTACATAATCTGAAGATCAGTAAGTCTGCTTTGGACAGGAAATTCATTGACTCCATTCATCTCCCCCACAGACTCGTCTGGAGTGGCAGAACGTCTTCGTTATTGCGTCCATGGTGCATTACACGGGGGTCATCTTCTACGCTATCTTTGCTTCGGGAGAGCAGCAGATCTGGGCCGACCCCGAGAGCACCAGCGAGGATAAATGTGGCATCATCGACCAGGACGAGCTGGCTGAAGAATCGGAGCTCAACATGGAGAACACGGAGGTTCCCAAGAAGAGTTACGGAACCGCGGACAATTCATCTGGCGGGAAACAGGGCTGGAAAAAGAGGAGAGGGGTGACCATGCAGGAGGAGGAGGAACATTGTGGGAATGGCGACTACCAGGACCGGTACCAGTGAGACGCCCTGCGGGGCAAAGAGACTTCCAAAACACTCAAGTCTGATCGAGGCTGAAAGTTTGATTTCAAACACCTGTGGAAATGTCAGAAACATCAGAGGAGTGACGGAAGCAGCAGCATCACATGTACCTCAAGACATTTTTTTCCTTTTTGATCAAATACTCCAGTTTAACTGTGATGTCGATAAACGTAGGGAGGCACAACATGAAACAGTCAAAATCTAAAATCAAGCATCGTTTTTATTAGAAACTCACCAACAAATACAAGATATAATCAGAACAATAGATTTAATCTACAGTACACTGACATATGCTGTAGAGCAGGGGTCTCCAACAAGTAGCTCGTGAGCTACCAGTAGCTCTACCTGCGTCTGAGTGGCTCACTAAAAGTTACTTTCATTTTGTCAAATTAGCTCTCGGAGGAATAAAGGTTGGAGACTCCTGCTGTAGACTACGATTAGTCCAGGGGTCAGCAACCTTTACTATCTAAAGAGACATTTTAGGCAAGAAAAAAAAATCTGTCTGGAGCCGCAAAACATGTGATCATTGTGATGAAGGTAACACAGTTTATAGTCTAAGTATATAGTATATAAGTCTAATGCAGTGAGGGCCAAAGAGACAATGTACTACGGAGTATTAGGGCCACATTGAGGGGAAAAACATCTGAGATCCGTCGTATCGTCGTACCATAGACCTACAACAATGATAAATAAAAATGAAAATGTAAACAAAGAACAACTATTCATTTCCACTAAAGAGATGCAGGTTGCCGACCTCTGTCTGAGTGTAATGGAACGTAAACCACAGACCAACATTCATGAACCAACTAGTTCTGTATTAAAAGAGAAACACATATCAACCTTCAGACCTGCGTTGATCCATCTATCTTACTTTGAACCCCGTGACCCGTTTCTGAGATGTTTTGTGTCGGCTATGCAACGTGAAAAGAGACGTGCTTCTGGAGTGTGATGATGGGTTTGACAGCAGTGTTAATGTTATAAACCTTATTGCCTATTGTTGTTGTTTTTTGTTGCTCGTATGTATTTTTGCTGTTGCTGAATGATTACACTCTGTCACCGCTTTGCGCGCTCTCCTTGTCTGAGCAGGTCGTAGTTCACCGTCCGGCTGTAATGCACTTTCTTCCAGCATTACATCAGCTTCATTATTTATAGAGCTCTGAGCTCATAATGGGCCATAATGGACGGTGAGTTCAGCGATGACGTTACATCCATGAAGCATTTAGTGTAGAACTCTATTTATCCTCCTGGTGTTCGGAGACCCAGTTTGTTCCTAAAAAAAATAATGTACTGTAATATTTAATCATAAAAGAGTATATGGGACTGTTTATCATTACTGCTAAAGAACAGCGCGTCCATTTTGTACAGTAAATTATGATCTTATTGTTTGAGAGAACGTTGATTTGATTTGCACTTTACTTGAACACACCAGAGATGTAATAAACTACATTTCTATTCTGTATTATTGTTTAGAGACATAAAATCTCATGAAGGTTCTGAATTATTGAGTATGAGGTTATTCAACATTCATGTTGCTTTAAAGGTCCCACATCGTGCTCATTTTCAGTTCATACTTGTATCTTGTGTTTCTACTAGAACATGTTTACATGCTGTCATGTTAAAAAAAACAACTTTATTTTCCTCATACTGTCTGTCTGAATATACCTGTATTCACCCTCCGTCTGAAACGCTCCGTTTGAGCTCATTTCAACCGAATTGCGTTGCTAGGCAACAGCTTGTGTCCATGGTTACTTCCTGTCAGCTGATGTCATTCACATGCACCGATACCATTTTAGGCCAGCGTGACGTTAACCTCTCGTCACCATCTTTCGGGTCCTCATGCTCCCACCTCACGGATCCCACCTCAGCCGGCCCACGCCGGCCCTCAATTTCATTGCGCCACATGGTTTTGCTTGCCCCTTCTGACTCGCATGCGTTAGACTCCATGGTCCGTGTTTCAAGACGGGTCGGGTGGGTTGCAGACATCGCCGCAGACCTCTGGCGCCTTTTACATGGGCCGCGGCACGACAGAGTTGGGGCGCACTGAGGACAGTCCGCCCCGGTCGACAGTCGCACCGGGAGCAGGGGGCCCTGTCACGGTGCGGCGAGGTCCAGGTGGGGAGCGCTTTAAAGCTGCGGCCGCGAGCCACCTTCGCCCCGAGCCTTTCCAAGCCGACCTAGAGCCGGTCGCGGCGCACCACCTCGTAGGCGGGACTCCCCAGCCTGCCGTGTGTCGCTCACACCCTCCAGCTGGCTGTTAACGAGGGTCTTTAGGCACAGAGAAGTACTCGTATCGGTACTCGGTATCAGCGAGTACCCAAATGTAAGTACTTGTACTCGGTCTGAAAAAAGTGGTATCGGTGCATCCCTACCTTGAACGTTTTGTTCTACGATATAAAATATGTCAGTAAATACCCCACTCATGAATTTTCAGTCTTTTACCTGCCTAAAAAAAAGGTGGTTGCTAACAAGTGGCTAAATGAGAGTACAAAAGTCATCACGCCAACTCGTCACGTCCTCCTTTACAGCCTCGTGGTGTTTACTCGCGTTCATGCGACTGTGGTGTAGTAGCCTAACGTTAGCTTTTTACTTCTGGCGATTACATTAAGCTTAAAAAATCTGAAGTTGTGTTCATTTGTGGAGATTATTTTTCGGAACAAAACCTGTAAGTATCAGAAATGTTTGCCACACAGCTGATTTTCTGCAATAATCCAAAACACAAAGGAAAAATCCCATCGGCTTTTTATCGAGGGAACCAGGGCGATGCTCCTAGTTGGCCCAAAAAAAATACATCATCCCTGGAGCGCTCTATAGTTGTTAAGATGTTGCAGACTGGATTAAAGTGGTGGACCGATCCAGCTGTGCTGTTTTAAAAGATGAGAGGAAGTATAGCAAAACACTTCTGTGCCTTCTCCCTCTATAATATAGTATAGTTCACCTCTCATGCTCATTTTTATTCATATTTTTTTACATTAAATCATTACAGGAAGCCTTCATAAAGACACAATGTGTTCTTTACACAATATAGGTTCTTGTTATCTTCTGTAACAGAATGGGCCGTCCTTAATGCCGCCTGTTTATGTTAGTGAGCTCAAATTAGACATTTTTAAATATTCCAAAGACGGCTCTGTTTCCCGTCACACCATCACACTGTGGTAAACATCCTCTGTCTTATCTGTCTTTATCCGCCCGCTTCATTTTCACCACGGAAGATCATTACTGGACAGGATATTCCTCACCAGTGTCAGACTCGCTTCTACAAAACCACCGCCGCTCTAAAAGAGGACAGTCAGAGGAGAAGTCCTTATATTGTGAAATATACACAACACTTAAAATACTAGGATTCACCGATACCTCTTTGTTCAGACCGAGTACAAGTACTTACATTTGGGTACTCGCCGATACCGAGTACCGATACGAGTACTTCTCTGTGTCTAAAGACCCTCGTTAACAGCCAGCTGGAGGGTGTGAGCGACACACGGCAGGCTGGGGAGTCACGCATACGAGGCGCTGCGCCGCGACCGGCTCTGGGTTGAGTTGGAAAGGCTCGGGGCGAAGGTGCTTCCCGGGGCCGTGGACAAAGTGTCACCGGGGCGGACTTTTCCTCAGTGTGCCTGGCGGGGCCGGGATCCCACCTCGGCCGGCGCGCACCGGCCATCGCTTTCATTGCGCCACAGGGTTTTGCTTGCACCATCTGACTCACGTGCACGTTTGACTCCTTGGTCCGTGTTTCAAGACGGGTCTGGTGGGTTGCAGACATCGCCGCAGACCCCTGGCGTCTTTTACGTTGGCCGAGCCCCGATCTGGCGGCACAACGCGGTTGACAGTCGCACCGGGGGCAGGGGGCCGTCCCCGGCGGGGAGAGAGGGCGCAGCGAGCCCTTCGTCCACGGTGCGGTGAGGTCCAGGCGGGGAGCGCTGTAAAGCTGCGGCCGCGAGCCACTTTCACCCCGAGCCTTCCCAAGCCGACCTAGAGCCGGTGGCGGCGCACCGCCTCGTATGCGGGACTCCCCAGCCTGCCGTGTGTCGCTCACACCCTCCAGCTGGCTGTTAACGAGGGTCTTTAGGCACAGAGAAGTACTCGTATCGGTACTCGGTATCGGCGAGTACCCAAATGTAAGTACTTGTACTCGGTCTGAAAAAAGTGGTATCGGTGCATCCCTACTGAAAAGTCTTAATGATCGTTGCCTCTCGCACGTTGATGAAGAAGTTGCAAGGTTATAGACTTTAAGTCGTCGGGAGCATGATGTCAGCTTCCAGGGTGTTCCTGTGATTTCATGTGTACGTCACTCACAACACGGTCCGTCTGGAACACGTAACAAAACACAGACGCTGAGGCAACACCCCAATATCTGTTCTCATCATGAAGAGAGGTGTTTAAAACAGGTTTAAATGAACCTCACCAATCTTTGACTGCTGCACATGTAACTTGTAAATACGTTCAGTTAGAGTTGTGTCCGTCCTCTCCGGCTCGTTCTCCCTCACATGCTCTCAGATAGTCCACCAATGGCAAAGGTTCTGTTTATTTCAGAGAGACTGTCTGTTGACTCAGACGGGCCTCTCTGGATGGAGCAACAACCCATCAATGATTAAACAATCGTTTTTTGTTTTTTTTTGGAGGGGAAAAATTAAGGATTGTAAAAGACAATAATTTGATTTCCTGTGTGTGTGTGTGTGTGCAGGTACGCTGAAGTATGAAAGTACCAACACAAACAAATCTGTCTGCACATTGCAGTGACACGATTAGATGACTTCGATCAGGTCAAGGACGGACGGCAGTGATTGATGCAGTCACTGCTTTTCTATGAATTTCTTTTCTAGGGTTTTGAAAATGTTCTAAAATAATAATCAGTGAAAAGAAGACATCTGTTTTTATTCAGAGATAAACGATATAAACTAGCAGACTGATAGCAGCACTTCTGCTCGGCTTGCTCACACTAACACCGGTTGTTTGCTAATGACTGGATGCATGTGTCATGTGTGTGTGGGGGGAGGAAGCCTCTTGTCTTGGTGAGATAAAGATTTTTTTGGGGTGGTAGTAGGGGGGAGTGTGTTTGGAGGGATGACATGGACAGGAATGGACAGTTTAATTAATAACCACCATCCATTCCTCCCTGACCTCGGCTGGTCACACACATGCTCTCACTAGAGTCCAGACACAAGCAGCTTAATGTTCATTAGCACATATTGATTCCAGCTGTAGCTGCTCACGGCTATATCACGGATATCAGAAACAAGGCTGGAAAAGAGGGAAGTTATAGCAGTGGGCAGGAATTCAACATCAACCGACCGGGATAAGGTAAGAAGTACGAGTCGGAGTCGGCTATATATTTCATGTTGACTCCTTCTGAGTCTGCGGCGTTGGAGCCGCTGTGTGTGAGGTATGTTCAAGGCTGTTGGTGTGGGTTGTTAAAGTGGACTGAATCCTCGTGGGTTGCTCGTGGATCTCAGGGGAAATTACACACAAGTTGATTAAAAAAAAAAAAAAAAGGTGGCAGATGACGTCTATGGAAGTAATGTTTCTCATGTGACCACGTTGTGGCCTTGACACCAGAAAGGCCACGGACAAGTTTGAAAACATGTCACGAGGGACGGTATTGTGCATTTTAAAGATTTATTTGTAGATAATACTTTGGCATCATTCGACTAGCTAAGCAAAAAAAATTCAGTCTTCCTAAATCCAACTTTTTTTAGATATCTACAAGCAAGGCGCTTTGTGCTCTCTCAGTTGTCCAGCTCCTGGCAGGCTGTGGCTCAGAGGGTAGAGCAGTTTGTCCACCAATAGGAAGGTCGGTGGTTCGATCCCCGGCTGCTCCAGGTCACATGTCGATGTGTCCTTGAGCAAGACACTTAACCCCAAATTGCTCCCGAAGGCATAGCCATCGGTGTGTGAATGAGTATTTAGATTAGATCCTGATGGGCAAAGTTGGCACCTTAGCAGCCTCTGCCATCAGTGTATGAATGTGTGTGTGAATGCTGACATGTAGTGTAAAGCGCTTTGAGTGGTCGGAAGACTAGAAAAGCGCTATATAAATGCAATTCCATTTACATCGACAGACACAACTACTGTCAATACCATCCTTTCTTTAAAAGGACTGTTTGTAACTTCTTCCACATATAAATCAAGTCGGTGTCCCATGCGCGTTCATGTGTGGCTACGCTGTTCAGACTCAGACTCCAACACAAACTACAGTGAAGCACCAAAACCTCTTGGTTGTATCTAGTGAAGCCCGTCTGGTCGGAGGATGCGGGGGAGACCGTAGCTTTGGTCTCCAGGACCGGAGTCTCTGCTGTACTCTGCTCCTCTGCCTGCCTTCACTCACAAACCGTGCTCCTTCTCTCTCTCTCGCTCCACATCTCACGTGCATGCTGCCCACTCAGAATATCTAGTGAATGTACAGTGGACGTTTGTGCAGAAATAACTGCTGCAGCTCCTCCAGACCAACAGAGGTTTCCCGTGTCTTGTGAAGTGACGGGGCTCCGCAGAGAGAAACGTTATCGTCTCCGACCGGGTGCCGGTCGGAGACGATAACGTATCTCTTCCTGCTTCAGCCCCCGGGGCCAATACGGAAAAGCCAAAACTAGGATCAGCATTGATTCATGGAGAGACCTTGGTCTGGTCAGCTAACATTACTGCCAAGCAGCTGAAATATAGAGTGATATTGTGCTTTTAGCTGACGTGTGTCTCCTCACTGTGTTGAGTGATGCTTCTTCATGTCTATGTAGAGCGAGCACAAGCGCCAGCAACAGGACGCTGACTTTAGTTGACTTAACGGACACAGGTGAAGCTGTTAACAAGACATTTCTGATTCTTACAAACAGTCCCTTTAAATCCATCACACAGAAGGCTTATCTTCAGCTCTCTACGGCGTGATATCGGACTTGAAGCTTGCCCCCGTGGACAAGCTCCGAGCAGCATGGGAGGAGGACTTAGGCCTCTCTCTATCAACGTATACGTGGAATTACATACTGAAGCAGGTTAATTCATCCTCTCTATGTGCTCGTCACTGCTTACTTCAGTTTAAAGTGGTGCATAGGGCTCATATCTCAAAAACCAAACTGCCTTGCATGTATCCTGAGATTAGTCCCAACTGTGACAATAAGCCTCCCTTATTCACATGTACTGGTCCTGCCCTAGTCTCACAAACTATTGGACGGAGATCTTTCACACTTTATCTCAGGTGTTAAAATGTCACATTGGAACCAAACCCTCTGGTTGCTCTGTTTGGGGGTCACCGGAAATGAGACGCAATTAACTGCAGAAAACGACGTACCTTATTACTCTTCTGTTTCCCTTCTGGCTCGGCGAGCAATCAGGAGCAATTGTTTTATTATTGATATACATAGATTATAGACAACCTCTGTTTTGACTTGTTTATTTGTTGGCATCGGTGCCAGCTGCTAATAACGTATACTTATATCTGTCATTCCTCTTTGGTTACCGAATAGCGCTGCACTTTTGGTATATACTGCAAAACCCCCAAAAAATATTTTGATTTAAAAATGTGTCCCGAGAGATTCCTTCGAGCTACAATCACCATTTTATCAAAGACTGAAGGCTTGCAGACATTATGTTTAGGGAAATTACATTAAGAAAGATGCATCCTGTCAATGTGTAGGTCCACTTGAATAATGAGACTGGAGATATAATAACTGCTCTGACAGGAGGTGAGGAAAGACTTGAGGTCTGACCTTCACCCTCCACCTCCCTGCAGGCAGCTATTGAACATCTCACCACCTGTGTGGGAGAGAACACCTGTCAGGTGTGTTGGTGTACAGACTCAGGCTGATGTTTAATCACATGGTGCTGCAGGTTTCAGAGGATCCTGCAGACCTATACAGGTTGTTCAGGACATCTTGGTTCACAGATCACACTATTGTTATGCTTGCTACAGGCTGACTACCACTACCACCAGTCCAACCTCGGTGCCCGACGACCCTCCTGAATGAATGACTGGGTGGGCCCCGACGTCAATGTGGTGGGACCGCTGCAAATCCCACCCAGCGATGAGTTATCCATCTCAGAGAGCTCCCACCTGTTTGGTAAGTCTACTCGGCAGGAAGCAGCTCACAGAAAGAGTCTGCAGCAGTGATACTCAACAGGGGCGTTTTTTTATCGCGAGGGATCGCCTCGCTTCCGAGCGTTGGACGCTTGACGGGCTGCCACTAGACACTATGCACCTGAACGCTCTCCCTCCGTGGGCTGCTGCTCCTCAGCTTTTTGGCTCGTTTGGAAACTTTCTTCTCTTATATCATGTAGATAGTGCCCCAAAATGTGTTTCTGAAAACATTTTATACGAGAAATAATCCATTCAGAGACACATTCACATTTAGAGAAACAAGCCATGCCGTTGCTGAATCTTTATTCTAGATCGACAACGTTTAGTTTAAAAGTTTCTCGGGAGTTTCGAGAGGCGGCGAGTCGAGTCAGACGTCCCTTATTTGCATAAAGTAGACTAGACCTCAACTTTATGCAAATGTGGAGCGGCCAACAGATGCCACCATCTCTCGAATCGCGCCGCCACAATACCAGAATGCATTGCACGGCTGCTTACACAGACATTGCTTTGAGCTAAATGCTAACGTCAGCAAGCATTTGACATGTTGATCCTTTGGTCATTTGTTCCCCAGCAATACACTCGCCAATGGATAAGTAGCTCAGATGAACGGTCCTCGAGATATGTGAAGGACATACAAACATACATACAGTACATATAGACAGAGATTCCTTGCTTTGTAGTTAGATTTATGGTGCTAAAATTAAATATTGATTTATTGATTTATTAAAGGTCCCATATTGTAAAAAGTGACATTTTCATGTCTTTTATATTATAAAGCAGGTTTAGGTGCTTTATAAATACTGTGAAAGTATTGAAACGCTCAATCCACAGAGAAACTCACACAGACCGTATTCAGAAACTGAGCTTTTGAAACAAGCCGTCAGGATTTCTGTCCATTTGTGATGTCACAAATTAACAATATTTAGACCATTTCAAAGTTTTAAACGTAAACATTCTAAATGTGTCCCAGTTTATTTCCCGTTACAGTGGATGTGAATAACATCAGCTGACAGGAAGTACACATGGACCCAAGCTGTTTCCTAGCAATGCAATTCTGTTGCAATTCCATTGAAATGCACTAAAACGGAGCGTTTCAGACAGAGGGTGAATACAGGTATATTCAGGCGGACAGTATGAGGAAAATAAAGTTTTTTTTAAACATTAAAGCATGTAAACATGTTCTAGTAAAAAACACAAAATACAAGTATGAACCTGAAAATGAGCACGATGTGGGACCTTTAAAATCAATCATCCCATTTGGAACATGAGGGTTGGTGGCGTGGACCAGTTCACGTCCATATCTGCTCACAAACTCAAGACAACACCATACAGTAGCAGTCGGACGGTCCCGTTGCTCAAATCTGTAAATAACTTCACACAATAGCTGCTACTAGTAGCCTAATGATGTAAAGAGAAGTACCCGTGTGGTTAATGAGTAGCCGTGGCAACCTTTGCTCCCTCTGGGATTTCTCAAGAAAAGCGTCAAGGAGTTCAGTGTGTGATCTGCTGCTCTCCCGTCTCCAGAGGAAGGTTTTTCCAATCGAAAGAAACAAATGGAAGATGGTTCGTTAGTTCGGAGAGATCTACAACACACAGCTGGATCACATGAGTAAAGTCTTTGAATAGTTTGTGTGTTTGGGTGCACGGAGATGGCCATGGTCCAGAGCAAATCTTCAAGAGGTCAGTGTTACATATATACTGCAGGTATTAGTGTTGTCCGTCTGCTTTAATGACAGGTTTCATTTGAGGGTTATTCTTGTAGACTACACATAGTCTGTGAACTCACCAACCCTTCGCTGTCAAAGGGACTATCATGTTGTGCATACAACACTGTTATCCTGCGGAGCTATTCTCCTATCCAGTTTCAAAAGTGCCAGCTTGTTTGCATGGAGGTAACATGTCATTCTAAAAAGATACAGTGTGCTCTGTGCGAGCCAGTTGTTAATCATTAATGGGGTTATAATATGTGTCGGGAGGGCTGCCGTCTGCTGCAGAGCCAGTTTCCCTTCCAACGAGCTTCAGCAGGGAAGCAATGAAACTGTCTAATGGAGTTCTGCTTATCAAAATTAAAGGTTTAATGATAGAAGTACAGACTGTGAAAAGACCTCTTAGACAAATACATGATTTTGGGGGCATAAAAATAAAGTGACATTAATCAAAATGGATTTCCTTTTGGTATTTTGACTGCGTATGATTCTTGAGCTTCACCGTTCTTATTCAAAGAACCTGGTCCAATGACTACCTGTAATGTGAAAGGGGTTCTCTCTTAGTGATGATCCCACAGGTAACTATCAGCAGGCTCTGCACCCCACAGTTCTACTGAGCGTTTTAGCATCTTTCAGCTCATTGTTTTGTTTTTTCTGGCCCGCAACTTCACTGTTCTGATTCACTCTCTTCGCTCTTTTATTGCATCATTATAACCCCGCGACTACGTAGTTATCCGTCCGTCCTTCTGTCCGTCCTTCGGTCTGACTGTCCTTCCGTCCGTCCTTCCGCATGTCACACTTTCGTTTCCAGAGCAGAACTTGGAAACTATTTAACTCAGGAACTTCACATTTGGTATGATGGTTAACAATGTGGTGTAGTTGTGCCTTTTGGGGGTTAGAAGTCCAGGGTGCCCGTTAGTTAATTAGTGAATGCCCATTAATTCCATTAGTTCCTACTTTAGTAGGGGTCAAGCAGCGAGCGGGGGTATGTGAGCCATGCTGAACGTTTGCCTTGTTCTGCCCAGCACCAAACCAACCGCAGACAAAGCAACTATATCTATAAACAGATTCTGCGTTCACATGTAGAATCTGGAGGCAACGGGACAAGATTTTGGCATTGGAAGCGTTCTGGTATTCGTTTGTAGTCCAAGTAGTATTAACCACACACGACATCTATTGCACGTCTGTCCATCCTGAAAGGGGGGATTTAAAATGGGTAGTTTAATCTCAAATCAAGGTCCATTTACAAGCTTTTTTCAACCGCATCTCATGATCTTCGTCAGCAGAATGAGTTTTCTACGGCTGACATGGAGATAACTTCAGCTACGTTATGACAGCTAAGCTTTCTCCATTCACTAAAGACGCAGCTAAAATAAGAAAAAAGCAAATGAAGTTTTTGTACATGCTGTTTTTAAGCATCTTTATAACCCCTCTCCTACTTCTTCTCTCAGATATTCTGGTGGATCAAGGCAGTCCTCTCCTGCAGGATCCCGATATCTTACCCTTCACCGGCTATCCCGGCATGCCCTATCCGTCCATTGAGCCAACCGTGTCTTCAATGCCGTACTACTCCAGTCAGAACTACTACCCTCAGTACAACGGAGACGAGTGGTACTCACACACGGGGATATATGAACTGAGGAAAGGGCCCCTGGAGGTCGGCTACGACGCCGAGATGGAGGAGGTGTCCGCCGGCGTGCCCGCCGTGTGCAAGAGGACGCGGCACATGTCGCAGGCTGGAAGGGTCAAAGGGGAGGAACTGTGTGTGGTGTGCGGAGACAAGGCCTCCGGATACCACTATAACGCTCTCACCTGTGAGGGATGTAAAGGTGAGGGAACATTTAGATTTGATTGTTAATCCAGATATTCTTGAATTTGCTTGCAAAGCCTGAGTGTAGGTTGTTGAGGCTACATCACTGGGCACCGTCGAAGGCTGTGGTAGTGTAGAAGGACATTTGTCTCACATATTATTGTCTTTAGCTGTTGACTTTAGGGGCCATCCATGACAGGGATGTTTATATCTGTCCAAACAGTAGCTGGTGAAGAGTAATTAAAGGGACTATTTGTAACTTCTTACACGTATAAATCAAACCGGGTTGGTGTCCCATGCGCGCTCGCGTGTGGCTACGCTGTTCAGACTCAAGTCTTTTTGGGTCCAATGGCATCACATGACGGACACGGAGGTTGTAGCACCGCCGTTTGGACACTACGAAAATTTGCTTCAAAACTCGGTGCTCTTCCTGGGGGGGCTTGATTTCAGGCAGTTCAGGAGCAGTGTTTCTGTGGGGGACAGTAACTACAGTACCTTTGGTGTGGACTTTGGACGTTTGCAGAACTTTGCACAAAAAATCTCTACAGCACACTAAAAGCATTACAGGTCCCCTTTATGCCAGGATCCGACTACAGGATATTTGTGTCTTTGACGATGGTCACCATGTCAGATCTAACGATCACAGCGCCATGAACTTTTGCAGTGTCTCGGTCGGGTGAATGGCAAGACTACACTTATGACCACGACCAATCACGACACGTTGTATTCCACGATTGCGTGCGAGTTCAGAGGTCATCGGGGAGGCGGGCGGGAAGCGTTGTGTGTGATGCTGGCGGTCTGGTGTTGCAAAAAGAAAAAGAAAAGAAAGAAAGAAGGGTTGTGGATGTCCTCCTGGGTGGCACAGAGAGGACGGGACGTGCTGTCCATACTTCAGTCAGTTTGGTTGTCCCACCTGACGGGAGCAAACTCGCCATCCCTCCTCCTTTTCTCCATGTTTGTTTATTACCAAGTGACCTGACTGCGGGGTGATATCGTGTAGTCTGAACCGGGCATTAGTGATAATCAGTGAGTCCATGCAATCATACAGTGCATCAAGTTCAGCTCTGACTTTGACTCCTTGAGCTGAAGAAAGGATCGATGCTGATTCAAAGAGAACAAATGATATATGAGGAAATATATGTGAAGCTTTAACAACCCTTCTCCATGTAAAAATGTAAAAATGGAGTCGTGCTCCTTCAGCTGCCGAAGTTTTCATGACGCCGTGAATTCGCTGTGATTCCGGGCCGAACCAGCGGGTGAATGGATATGAGTGTAATTCCACACGGTGAGGTTGGACAATGCCAGGAGCGCAGCAGCAGCAGCAGCTGGCTCGTCCTGCCATCGGACTGAGAATAGGTCTCAGGTCTACCCGGTGCTGCTGCCAGATTGGGTTCCCTCTCAGCTTTCTGCCGTACAATGCCGGAGCAACCCGAGCTCAGTTACGCTGATGTGCATGTGTCTTTCTGCTTAATGTTCTGTGTCAGAATGTCTAATAACTGTTCCAACGTTATCCAGTGTGTGTGTGTGTGTGTGTGTGTGTGTGTGTGCGTGCGTGCGTGCGTGCGTGCGTGTTTGTCTCCCTGTCTGGGTCATTGCCAGCCGGGTTCACAGGATTCTCTCCGAGACATTATTAGAACAGTGTGTCATTTTTTCAGTGATCCTTTTCTGGTTAAATAAGCTGACATAAAATACATACTGAGTAATGATGATAGAAGAAGATCATATTCTTTAGTTATGTAAAAATAGAATGAAAAAAAAGGTCCTGAATTCAAAATCAAGTTAAAGTGCAGAAGGATTATCGGCAATTTTACAGGTCTGCAGACTTCATGGTGATAATTAGCAAGTAACCTAAAATTTCCTTGGAATTACTGCCCAATTACTCCAACCTTTACCTCAACATTACTTTATTATAAACATGATTTAATAACACCTTGTTTTGTCAAACATGTTCAGGTTTCTTCAGACGGAGCATCACCAAGAATGCCGTGTACAAATGCAAGAGCGGCGGGAACTGTGAGATGGACATGTACATGCGCAGGAAGTGCCAGGAGTGTCGGCTAAGAAAGTGCAAGGAGATGGGCATGCTGGCTGAATGTGAGTATCCCTGATTGTTTAAAGAGACTCTGGTTCCTGGATGCCGATACGATGAATTGATTGGACGTGATGGGGAACGAGAGGAATTGTAGATACATTTCTACTTTACCATCAACCATCAATACAAACTGATTTGCACCGTGCACACGCACGCAACGTGCTGTCCATTCGTAGTTGAGTGGAGAGATGCGGCTGCCGTGGTGAGTCCTCATTTTCCATTCTGACATGGATTTTACTGGCGGATTGGATGTCACATATCACACAATAGAAAGGTCCAGCTTGTGTTACTGTTACAGGAATAGAAGCAGTTAAACGGACACCTTCAGATCCATTTAGAGAAATTAACACCTTCAACGTGGCTGCTGTCTTTATGTGATATTGAGCGAAGTTTGCCTCGGTCACTATCCTGTACGACGGAGTATTAGGGCCACAGTGAGGGGAAAAAAAGTCGTAGTATTATGAGAATAAAGTCAGAACTTTACCAGAAAAAAAATCATAATATTACTAGAATAAAGTCATCATTTTACCAGAAAAAAACGTCATAATATTACGAGAACAAAGTCAAAACTTAACGAGAAAAAAGGTTGTAATATTACGAAAATAAAGTAATAAATTTACGTAAAAAAGTCGTAATTTTACGAGAATAAAGTCCTAACTTTGCAAGAAAAAAAGTTGTGATATTACGAGAACAAAGTCATAACTTTACGAGAAAAAAAGTCGTAATATTACGAGAATAAATTCACTAAAGAGTCAGTTCCCCCATCAGGTGGTTCTTTCTTCAGAATAAACTCAGTTTCTTTCACAATCTCTTCCAGGTCCTGATTCTGATGATAACGTGCTGCTGATGAGCTAAAAGATGAAATATTTGGTTATTTGTGAAACCTAAACTAAAGCAGAACTTCACAAGATGCTCAACGTTCCTCATTTTCACATTATTAACCCTCTAAAATAACACGTACAATTACTACTTTATAATATTGTCACTTTATTCTCATAATATTACGACTTTTTTCCCTGAAACTTGCCTTAAAAACACCTTTCTGTATTTCCTGAGCAAACCTTAATGTGAAGACAGAACCTGTAAATGTGACTTTGAGTCTTCGGAGGACGATTAGTTATTTGGGTCTATTACGGGCTGTCAGTCGAACAGAGCAGGAGGACAGACTGGACTCCTATTGCTCATAAATAGTGCAGGCAGGTTGTGATGAATATTGCAGGGTGGCAGGCTTTTCATGACTCGACCTGCCGGAGCAATAAGAGCTCAACAAATGAGACCTTTTTCTTTTTTTTTCTTTGGTCATAGCAGGAAGAGACAGATGGTGATGATACTTTACTGGAGAGATTGATTTTGCTCTCCTCACTTTCCTCTCGAGTCTTGTTTAAAGAGGGAACTTCTTTTTATTGAAGTCTACTAGAAACATAAAGGACTGACGTTCATTCAGCAGCGTTAGAACAAGTTATCATAATAAAGGATGAAGGGAAAATATATTTTCCCTTAATGGAAATATGGTCAGTACAACAGCAAAAGTAACAAGACTCGGTTAAACCGAGTATCTGTCTGGACCGTATCTGGTCAGGATGTGAATTTGTGGCTGAATTGTTCCACCAATAGTCAGAGGTCATGTCTATCATGTTTTGTGAACAGTTTCCACTTATATCTTAATGTTTGATTGAAACTTATTATGAAGCAAATGACATTCAGTAATAGTAAATGGTAACATTTACTAGTCAGTATATTATATATTTTATACAAGGTGAAAAGGTATTAGCATGATATACAGTAACATGAGCAAACCTTAACATCAACAATAGCACATGCACAAAAGATGACCAATCCTGTAACTTCATCACTCAGTCAGACTTTTTTGTTTGTAGGGCTGACCCTCTGCCGTCCAGCCAAAAAAAGGACACAAATAAATCATCAGATTAAAACAGAAGTTAGAACAGTAGAATGAATGAATGAAACAACAATAAAAGGAATAAAAACAATCATGCTATGATATAAATGTAAGCTGTGACTGTATGGATTACACTGGATATGTTATGTAAGATGTTGAAATATGAATGGCAGTAAATTACGGTTAATATTCTCACTTCACTATAAGCAGTATCGGTCTCATGATAAATGAAAATGAACGTTTCTAAAATGCTGCTGAATAATTAGCTGTGAGGTATTTAACACACATAGTGAAGCCTTCATCACCGCTGGCAGGCCTGCTGACGGAGATCCAGTGTAAGTCCAAGAGGCTGCGGAAGAACACCAAGGCGTCGCCGGGACAACAGTCCACCGGAGACGAGACGGAGGGGACGGACAACGCAGACAACAAACAGGTCACCTCAACCACCAAACTGTCAAAGGTAACCTCAACCCTCCGCCTCTGAGTCCGTTGAACAAACTGTGAGAAGTAACGTGTCATGATGTGTTCTGTTTTCTGTTCAGGAAAAAGTGGAACTCACCAAAGAGCAGTGGGATCTCGTGAAAGCCATCGTAGACGCCAACAACAGACATCAAATTCCTCAAGACGTGGCCAAAAAACTGGTATATATATTACCCTCAATATCATATATATATAAATAAATAAATATATACATATATATATATATTACCCTCAATATCATATATTTATAAATAAATAAATATATACATATATATATTACCCTCAATATCATATATATATATATATATTACCCTCAATATCATATATCTATAAATATATATATGTATATTGCCCTCAATATCATATATTTATAAATATATATATATATATGTATATTACCCTCAATATCATATATATATATATAAATAAATATATACATATATTTATATATTACCCTCAATATCATATATATATATATATATATTAACCTAAATATCACTCCAAACTTTAATTTTCTTTAATTACTTGAATTATTGACGTTAAAGCTGCAGTCGGTAACTTTGAGCAAATATGATAGAAAGTTATTTTGTAGAACGGTCATTACATCCTGTACGACGGAGTATCAGGGCCACACGGAGGGGAAATAAATCTGAGATTTTGAGAATAAAGTCGTAATATTAGGAGAATAAAGTCACGAAAGAGTCAGTTTCCTCATCAGGTCCGTGTGGTTCTTTCTTCAGAATAAACTCAGTTTCTTTCACAATCTCTTCCAGGTCCTGATACTGATGATAATGTGCTGCTGATGATATTATGACTTTATTGTCGTAATATTACGACTTTTTTGACTTTATTCTCATAATATTACGTCTGATGCTGTTAAAGCTACTAAACGTAGTTGCTGTTTCCTTCTGCTGGTGGAGTTTATACTATCTGATGTTTTTCTCTTTACTCTTGTTGTTTTCCCTCCAGCTGCAGGATCAGTACAGCGCAGAGGAAAACTTCCTCCTGTTGACAGAAATGGCAACGAGTCAAGTTCAAGTTCTGGTGGAGTTCACAAAAAATATTCCAGGTATTGTTATTATTAGGGCCCCTAATAATCTATGGGGCTTATAGCGACTGAAAACGCTTGTTTAATAGCCTGACGGCGGTCTAATCGTCTGTTTGATGCCTCCGGCAGGCTTCCTCTCTCTGGATCGAGAGGATCAGATCGCTCTGCTGAAGGGTTCGGCCGTGGAGGCCATGTTCCTGCGCTCAGCTCAGGTTTTCAGCAGAAAGATGCCCAACGGACAAACGGT
This sequence comes from Sebastes umbrosus, assembly GCF_015220745.1. Classification (NCBI taxonomy): domain Eukaryota; kingdom Metazoa; phylum Chordata; class Actinopteri; order Perciformes; family Sebastidae; genus Sebastes; species Sebastes umbrosus. The sequence goes on from NC_051272.1 coordinate 911,084, forward strand.
CGTTCTGGAGGAGAGGATACGCAAGAGTGGTGAGTTACGCTGTCTGATACAACGTACTGTACATTTAACAGCTCCGTCAAAATGCAGACGGTGCAACCACACTGTGGCAGCCGCCCGTTCTCTGCTGCTTGCTGTCGTTTCCCAGATGTTTTTTTCTTGGTAGGATTTCTGAGTGATTGGAGGCTGATTCAGTTCACCTGTTGGCTCGAGAACAAGTTGGTTGAGAGCAGCTTGGTGATTCCCCTCTCGGCCAATCAGGGTGTGACGACGCCTCTTTCTGTAGGGCTTAAGAGAGGCGGGAAACTCCACACCTGGCGTCATTCTGATCTCTCCTTTACTAACTGTAACATCTATTATCAGCCGAGCCAGAAACTCTGCTCTGTTTTAGGCCCTTTTGAGATTCTGTGCTCTTTTATGTTTTGCTTATTGAGACTGTTGACCGTCCTAGTGGAGGAAACACTAAATAAATACCCTTGAATTAGGTTACCTGCACTAGGACGATTAGGTGCTATTCGTGCAAGGATCTTGCCTCACGATAGTCTAACGCCTGCAGGCTTTATTTAGTTATTCTATTCGTTTGTTGATTTTCACTGAAACCCCGTTATACACGTTTCTTTTAGTATATTTCATTTGGGGAAACTTTAAAGGAGGTAAAAGGAAAAATAAAAAACAATATTTCAGTTTCCTTGTTTGTTTGTTATTGTAGAGGCTCGTCTCTTAAAGGAGAAAAGCTGGTCCACTTTAAGAGAGTCGGAGCCGGCGTTACAGATACAGGAAGTTGGCTCCAGTCTAGAGCTCGCTGAGCGGAGGAGTTGTAGCCTCGTAGCATTTATTCACCGACAAATAAACGGTACACACACTGTCTGCTACACCTACGTTCACAGCTAGAATGCCACCGACAACACAGTCAGTCGGAAACTCGCTGAAGTTGAGCCGCGCTGACAGACCGTATGTGTGTGACTACAGCGAGCACGGAGCCACCGGCAACGCTAGAGCTGCTAACGTAGCACAAACACACACACTGTTTGTTGGACAATCGCTATCGTTAATCCGGACAGACAGAGTGTCATTACGCCGGGCAGACACACAGCTGACAACCTGCTAAACTAAACTAAATGTGCAGTGGAGACTTTTACTTTGAAAGTGGCTGCATGCTAAGTTAACGCTCCCGGACGGTGAACTGGAGACTCAGTTGTCTGGTGTACTCATACACTGCAGCTGGAGCACCGCTGCATGTGAGGCACAAATCTTGTCGGTTAACGGTTAATAATCGGTTAACGAGGGTCGGTTAACCGTTAAGACATTTTTTCAAAATTAGCATCCCTAGTCAGGAGGCACTTTATTTAGTATTTTTCTGTAGATGGGAACTGGTTCTCAGTCTTCTGCCTGATCAACTGAAGTCTGGGGGGGAATCAGTACCGCCACAACACTGATCCTCGTGGCTTTAGTAGAACGGCCTTCTAAACTTTCATCACCCTAAATAATCCCTAATAAAAGTAATTTCAACGTGTGGAAATCTTTACTCCTAATTCATGACCTTCAGGAGTCTTTCATGACCTTCAGAAGTCTTTCATGACCTTCAGGAGTCTTTCATGACCTTGAGAAGTCTTTGCTCCTCTTTGCAGCATCAGGACATTCTGTAGTTCCACCTGCAGCCGAGCAGCCAGCATGTCAGATCCTCCTTCAATAATTGATCTGTGTGATCTGGGAGATGTGTGCTGACCTGTTGATCTCTGGCTTGGTGTCGGTTACACATACACACACACACACACACACACACACACACCCTCACTGGATACAGTTTCACTCAGTGTGTGTGGGCATGCTGTCAGGTGAAGGAGAGACTGGGTTTCATTTATTAAAACACACAAGTTTGTTTTCTGCAGCCACAGCTCCCGTATCAAACAGTTCACTAGCTCGGTGGTTTTTAAGAAGTCATTTATATGTATGCGAGGTGTCATCATGTCAGCGAGGATGGACAGTTAGACAGACAGTGATGGCAGGAGAGTGTGTGTGCGTGTGTGTGTGTGTGTGTGTGTGAGTCCCTCAGCTCTCTGGTGTGAATGGTCGGGCGTAGGAGACATTCACACTAAAGGCCAGTCTGGGAGAATAAGGGAGCAAAGCTGTCTGAAGAGACTATTGTTCCTTATCAAAATATCAAGAGTGCTATTGTCCACTTCTCTCCCTCTGAGCCCCGCTGGCATTTCTGAAAGCTCGATGATGTGTCCGAGCAGACGGACGCGCTCTGCTGGTTTAAAGAGCGTCCAAAGTAGGAACTGATGCCAGCGTGTGCATGTGAGAGCAAACTGGATGCAAACACTTGAATATTATATAGTTTGTAAAAAGCATCTTTATTTATTATTGAGTCATGACCTAAAGAAGAAAAGCATAGAAGTTTATATTTTATGCTAAATGTGTCTCTGTTTAGAGATGAATGAGGCAGATCCTCATCCTGCTGCGTTGCAACTAATTTGTACAAATGTACAGCAGCAAACCAGAGCTCATGGTTATGGCCCTCTAAGGCCCCGCTGCTCCGTAAGGTTGGAGATCTCCTCCTGGACGTGGATGGCAGCTCCATCTGCCCGTCCTCCGAGGTCCGCAACCTAATCCTGGACTGCAGTCTCTCATTTCAGTCACAAATCAAATCCGTCACAAAATCCGCCTTCTACCACCTCAAAAACATTTCCATTGTCTGTGTTTGACTTTAAGTTGTGCCCATTCACCATACATGTTTTTTTGACAACTGAATCCATCTCCTCTTTCTGCAGGTATCTCAGAGGAATTCATGACACCCATGTTCAACTTTTACAAAAGCATTGGTGAACTCCACATGGGGCAGGAGGAACAGGCTCTCCTCACCGCCATCACCATCCTGACACCAGGTGAGCCGGCGTCAGCAGCTTCCAATGATCCAGGAGGATGTTGTAATGACACTATCTAAGGCAGCGGTCAGCAACCTTTACTACATTTATCAAAAGAGACATTTTAGGCAAAGAAAAAATAATCTGTCTGGAGCTGCAAAACATTTGCAGCGAGGTAGAGGCCACATTGAGGGGGAAAAAATCAGAGATTTTGAGAATATGGTCATAACTTTGCGAGAAAAAAAGTTGTAATATTACGAGAATAAAGTCATAACTTTACGGGAAAAAGTCATAATATTACGAGAATAAAGTCATAACTTAACGAGAAAAAAATCGCAATATTACGAGAATAAAGTCATAACTTTACGAGAAAAAAAGTCGTAATATTACGAGAATAAAGTCATAACTTAACGAGAAAAAAATCGCAATATTACGAGAATAAAGTCATAACTTAACGAGAAAAAAATCGCAATATTACGAGAATAAAGTCATAACTTTATGTGAACAAAAGTCGTAATATTACGAGAATAAAGTCGTAACTTTACTAGAAATAAATTCGTAATATTACGAAAATAAAGTCATAACTTTACGGGAAAAAAAGTCGTAATATTACGAGATATTATGATATAAGATTGATATTGTAAAAGGCTAATGCATCCTCCTCTCCAGATCGGCTGTACGTGAAGGATCCTCAGGCTGTGGAGAGACTTCAGGAGATGATGCTGGACGTGCTGAAGAAGCTGTGCGTCCTGCAGCGCCCGCTGGAGTCGCAGTACTTCGCTCGTCTCCTGGGCCGTCTGACGGAGCTGAGGACGCTCAACCACTACCACGCAGAGATGCTCACGTCCTGGAGGATGAACGACCACAAGTTTACGCCGCTGCTCTGTGAGATCTGGGACGTGCAGTGACACACCAGGAGAGGTGGAGAGGAAGCATCGGATAGCATAGTGATGACAGCATGAACATTTCAACCTGCAAGACAAAGTCGTGGTCCAACTGCAGACTCAGACTCGTCTCATTGTTGAGATGTTATTATGACTTTGATGGTTTTCAGTGCAAAGAGGAAACTGTTCAAAGGTCGGGATTTAGGAAACCTCTTTTTACTGTCTGTGTACAACATTTAAAATGTGATATCAGTCCAACAAAGTACAAACACTGAAACGTATTCAAAGCAAAGATGGTGCTCATAAGAAGTGTAAAGTTTAGATTACATCGAGTTAATATTGGCTTAGTTTATTTTTTATTTGTAAAAACTCATATTGCTTGCTATACATGTACTTACTGTAAATACGCAAAAAGTTGTAATACGCAAAAAGTTGTATTTTCTGCCTCAATAAATAACAAGTTTAACAGGAAAAAGATTCACGTTGGAACATTCTTCAAATTATTTCCATACCTGTTACAGTACATGCACCCAACTGGGCTGTTATCAGTCCATTAAATAGGCGTTATCAGTCGCTATAAGCACTATAGATGTGGATCATTAGGGGCCTACTATGCCTACTACGTTGTAAAAGTGAAAGTGAAACTTAAAAGCAACACATTCTAACATGTAAAGCTGAGTGTCATATTTTGAACACAAACAAAAAGGCTTCTTTAGGTTTAGGCAAAAAAAAAAAAGCAGTTCAGTTTATACCGTTGCTATGTATAACAGACCGTTGCTATGTATAACAGACCGTTGCTATGTGTAGCAGACCGTTGCTACGTATAACAGACCGTTGCTACGTATAACAGACCGTTGCTACGTATAACAGACCGTTGCTACGTATAGCACACCTTTGCTACGTATAGCAGACCGTTGCTACGTATAGCAGACCGTTGCTACGTATAGCAGACCGTTGCTACGTATAGCAGACCGTTGCTACGTATAGCAGACCGTTGCTATGTATAGTGAGGATCCATGTTTAGAGAACTGTGTATATGTTAAATTAAAAAAGATGTCATCAGTTACAGCAGCTAACTTTGCATTTCACTGCAGACATCATTAATTTAACTGACTGTACTCAGATGCAATAGATGATGTCATCAGCGTTGGACTTTGAAGAAAAAATACCTTTTTAATTCATCGAAGCGTTTCAATTTATTTAGTTTCCTGAAAAGCACAAAACAACATAAAAGATACAGATATATCTACAGTAAAATAACATTAACTATCGCCACTAACACGGCCATGATGTATCTCTAAATCTCATTTTTTACAGTAAATAGATTTTGATAAACTATACATCATTTACATAATGTTCCTTGCCATGCAACACATTTTAAACCATCTAAATACAAAGAATTTTAAAAGTAAATATATCTTTGAACCCAATTAAACAACAGGTTCTTTTACAAACATACATTTTCTGTTATGTTGTCTTACAGCTAATTGCACTTTAAGGACAAAAATAACCATGTTGCATGCAGGTTAGTGTCTATAACTGTATCATAGCACCATCTTGTGGAGTAATTTGGCAACAAACGTCATCCCAAAACAAACCAGTAAATGTAGTTTCTACTAAACCAGAGGTCAGCAACCTGCGTCTCTTCAGCTCCTCTCCAGCGGCTCCCTGTGGAGTTATAAAAATGGAAATGAATAACTGTTCTTTGTTTACATTTACATTTTTATTTATCATTGTTGTAGGTCTATGGTACGACGGTACAACGGAGTATTAGAGCCACATTGAGGAAAAAAAACATCTGAGATTTAGAGAATAAAGTCATAACATTATAAAGTAGTAATTTTACGTGTTATTTTCTTTTTTTCTCATAAAGTTATGACTTTATTCTCGTAATATTACGACTTTTTTTTCTCGTAAAGTTATGACTTTATTCTGTAAATCTCAGATGTTTTTTCCCTCAATGTGGCCCTAATACTCCGTAGTACATTGTCTCTTTGGCCCTCACTGCATTAGACTTATATCCTATATACTTAGACTATAAACTGTGTTACCTTCATCACAATGACCAGATGTTTTGCGGCTCCAGACAGATGTTTTTTTGATAGTAAAGGTTGCTGACCCCTGCACTCTACTGACCACAGTATATTTTTTTTTCTGCACCATCCACATAGAAATCACCTACAGGTTTTCTATAAAGACGTCAGGTTGTGTTATGAAAGACATTTAGAGGTGAGTTCTGTCCTGGGTGGCGGGAGGTGTGAGTGTTTCTGCTTCCAGATAAACCAGGAAGCCGGAGAAGGTGGTGTACCTCCCCTGGTTGCTGTAGACGGCATAACGCTCGTCCTGCTGGCTGTACAGCCACACGCTGTCGCCCCGGCGGAGGGACAGCAGCAAGCTCTGACTCTGCATCTCCCGTCTCTTCGACGTGTCCTCGTCGAACACCATGGCCTGCACCTCGCCCTTCCCGGTCATCAGCTTCACGGAGACGGCCTTACGAGGGTGTTTCCCCACGGTGAAGGCGAAGAAGTAAGCTCCCGGGAAGTGGCAGGTGAACAGGCCCGAGGTTTTGTTGAAGTGCCCCCCGATGTTGACGTATTCCACGTCAAAGGTCAAAGGCGGCTTGTCCTGCTGCCTGATACTCTGACCCATGAGCGTGGACGTCCGCGCCACAGAGAAGGCCGAGCGCGGCTGCTCTGGCGTCTGACCTCTGTCCGAGGGGTCAGACTGAGGCGGGCAGTGTGGATAGGACAGCGCTGACGGGGACAGGTGGTTGCTGACGTAGCCGGTCGGGGAGGTGTCGGGGTAGACGAGGTAACCGGAGAAGGTGATGTAAGGGCCGGCGTTGCTGTACAGAGCGTACTGAGGACTCTGCTGTAAAAGCAGCCACACCGTGTCCATCTCCTTCAGACTGATCATCACGCTCTGGCTCTGAACTTTCCTCCCTTTCTTGCGGAAGTCGTCGAACGCGATAGCCTGCACCTCCTCTCCGTTCTTCACCAGTATCACAGAGAGCATTTTCTTTGGAAACTTCCCCACGGAGAAGGAGAAGTAGTAAGCCCCGGGGAGGCGGCAGCGGAAGTGGCCGGCGTCCGGATTGAAATCCCCTCCGATGTTGACCAGGAGCTTGTTGAAGGTCACGGCCTTCTGCTTGCCTCCCAACAAGCTGCTGGTTCTCGTGGCAGAGAAAGCCGAGCGGAGAGCCGTCGTCACCGGAGGGGCGTGAAGGGGTGAAGCCGGTCCAGAGCACGCTGTCATGATGAAGGCACACGCCAGGTAGACGTGTGTGCTCCACCGAGCTGGAACAAAATAGAAAATGTATTTTATTTTACAAATACAATACTTTTATGGCCATGTCAACCCACAGTTGATTGGAATTTGTTTCGGTGCAGTGCTCATTAAAAAAAACAGACAAAAACCACACACATATAAAAACATAGTGTACATAGGAAACAACCACAAACATTTACACAATCATTCAAACCAATCCAATCCTAAAATACTGTGAAGAGCCTTGTGCTATTGCAACTTCCCCTAAAGTGTCTAGTGCAAAGCGTTCCTAAAGTGCGTGTTGGCTGGAGCTTAAGTTCCTCCTGGAAAGAGCCTCTGCATTAGAGTTAAGGTGCCTAATAGCATCAGGGTACGTGCTGTTCCTGAGGCGGGATGTCCTACACCTCAGACTCAGAGAGAACTAGCAGGGTGGGAGGGGTCAGCAATCACCTTCTGCACCCTGTGGCTGATCCGTGTGGCGTAGATGGAGGCCACAATTGAGATATCACATCCCATGATTTTAGAGGCAGTTCGCACCACTCTCTCTCTCTAACTGTCTCCTCTCCGAGGCGGTTGTGCTGCCGTACCAGACTGTGACAGAGAAGACCAGGACACTCTACGTTGTGGCTCTATAAAACTGGAGCATTGCCTCTCGAGCCACACCAAACTTTCTAAGCTGGCGCAGGAAGTGAAGCCTCTGGCCGGCCGTGTTGATAATAAGGCTGTGTTGTCCTCCAACTTCAGAGTCTGGCCTATGGTGGTGCCAAGGACTCTAAAATGATCCACTCTCTCCACTACCTGCTCGTTAATGACCAGCGGAGGTCGGACCACCTCACCCCTCCTGAAATCAATATTTTTTGTTTTGCTTTTTTATTTTTTCATCCTTTAATTTTTTCCTTGTTTTTATCTCCGTTATTACTTTATTTCTTTATTTCTTTATTTCTTTATTTTTTTCTTCTAATTTTATTATCAATTTTACTTTTTCTCTGTAAAATAGATCAACATTGTAGGAGCAAGTATGAAGAACATCACACAACACAGCAAATTCCTGCACTGAAATATTAAAGAAATTACATTTACAGATGACAAACATACATCCCTGATATTCAACTTTATTTCAGACACAAAGGTCCATATATCAGATACAAAAAGTAGTTCCCAACCTGGTGGTCAAAACCCCTAAATGGGTCACAAGATAAATCTGAGGGGTCGCCACATATTAAAGGAATATTTCAACATTTCTTTGAATATAAATCACTCATAAAACTCCTATCCTGGGATGAGCGATTAAAACAAATATTGCTTCAATATCAAAGTAGAATACTTTTAGTTTGAGTCTTGTGTTTCAGACTGAGCTTAAACCCATAACATAAAATCCTCCACGTTGATAAGGAAGCCTGGCTAAGCCCTGAATGTCCAGATAGATGTGTCCACGCTGTGGGAGCAGCCGTCTCTGCTGTAATGTGGCTGATATTGTCTGTTCTCTCTGTGCACTGAGAGAAGGGACTCGATTAGCTGCTGGTTCATCTGTTCCTGTGTGTGATGAACAATGGAAAAGTTTGGAGGATTGGTGAGGTGGGGCAGGGCAGAATGGGAAAGATACCGCTTAGATCATTCGCTGAATATCAGTTATTATTATTATTATTATTATTATTATTATTATGTGAATATTTTCATGAAAATTTTAGCTTTTTGATTATTTTGTACGGACTTAATTTGTCTGCCATTTTCCTTTTACATTGGAGAGCATGATACAGTATATTCTGATTCAGATAGAAAATTATTATCTATCTTAAACAAAATTACTATTATTAGGCCTACTATAATATTAATTTAAAATCCCACAAGCTCAGATTGGTCTGACGAGCTTCCATGATCCTGACACCTGTAAGGCAACAAACATGAGTAGTAATTATAGACACCAGGTTGTCTGTAATATACATATTATAGATATTTAGCTCTATAATCTGTGGTGGAAAAGTCAAGGTCAGTGTGTGCATGAGATGGCAAAAAGAGCAGCTTTATAGGAGTCAGATATACTCTCACCTTCAGGTCCAAATAAACTTATAACATTTCAACATTTCATGTATTCTTTTTGAATATAATCCATGTTTGTGTAGCAATAATGTCAAATAAAGCTTGAATACAATGAATTAGACTGGAGCAAAGAAAAGCACCTATAGTTATAATGAAAAAAGTGTCCAAATTTACAACACTCCTGCCAAGACAAATAAAAAACAGATCATACATACAGTTCTGATTCTACTTCTGTTTCTACACACAGACGTCATGCTCAAAAGAGTAACCAACAGAAATATCAAACCCACCTGTTGGGCGATGTTGGGACAGAAACTGCATGCTGGACTTCTTCGTCTTCTGCTTTTTAAAATAAAGTTCCTCTTAGTTTGCTGCACTGCTAATGTCCATGAGACAGGCCGGACACCCAGAGGGACAAAGCTTCTGTCCCTTACAGCATGTCAGGAGGAGGAGGAGCTCCAGGTCCCCTCCAATCTATAGCTCCCATTCAGCCTGCAGCATGCAGCTGGACCCTATATAGTAGGATAGTATAATAGTATAATAGTATACAGCCTTTATTGGCTTGTGGAAGTGTTAAATTTAATCCATGCTCTTTGTTTTTTTCTAAGACAGACGGAGTAGATGCTGGACACGTTTGGCTTTTCAACTTTAGAGAAACTTTATCTTCCAAATCAAGCAGACAAGTTAGATAAAAGACCTTCAAGACTTATTTTAAAACAAATTCTCAGGTCGATTCTTACTCAACCCGTCATTCTCTAGATCTTCATCCTCCTGAATGTCTCACTAGTAGAGGTAAATGTTCGATAAGATTTAGAGGAACCAAATTATGGAGTAGCTTTTCACATCTATCAATAAACTGTTCATCTGTCAAATGTTTCAAAAGTTGCTTAAAAGGTCATTTATCTGCTGTCTTGTAATTGCTTTTCCCCATGTTGTCCATGTATCTGTTTTTATTCTTTTTTCAGATTTTTTTTTTTTTTTTACCTTTTTCAGACATTGTTTAGACTTTGTTTTCCAACATTTTTCAAACTTTTATTTCAGCCTTTTTAAAAAAAATTTTTTTACCTCTTTCAGACTTTTTTTCAGACATTTTTCAGACTTTCTTTTTTACGGACATTTTCCAAACTTTTTTTTCAGACATTTTTTTCAGACTTTTTTCAGACTTTTTTTTTTTTTTTTTTTTTACCTCTTTCAGACATTTTTTTCAAGCATTTTTCAAACTTTCAGACTTTTTTTGGTACATTTTTTCAGACTTTTTTTTTTTTTTTTTTTTTTTTTACCTTTTTCAGACATTGTTTAGACTTTATTTTCCAGCATTTTTGAAACTTTTTTTTTCAGCCAACTTTTCCAGACTTTCTTCCGACTTTTTTCAGGCATTTTTCAGACTATTTTTTTGGACATTTTTCAGACATTGTTTAGCCTTTTATTTTCCAGCATTTTTAAAACTTTTTTTTCAGACATTTTTTCAGACTTTTTTTAGACTTTTTTGGGACATTTTCAGACATTTTTTTCTTTTTTTTACCTTTTTCAGACATTGTTTAGACTTTATTTTCCAGCATTTTTGAAACTTTGTTTTTCAGACATTTTTTCAGACTTTTTTTTTGTGAAGGAATTCATTGAACACTAGTTAGTAACTGACCATCAGCATTAAGAAACATGCATCATCTCTCTGAGCTCCATCATCATCATCATCATCATCATCCTCCTCCTCCTCCTCCTCCTCCTCCTCCTCCTCCTCCGTGATGACGCAGAGAACCCGGAAGCTGTGTGTTCTGTCAGAGAGCAGCTGAACCGCATTAAAGACAAGATGGCAGGACTGCCCCGCAGGATCCTCAAGGTAACTCAACATGAATACTAATACTAATCACCCTTTAAACAGCAGATAGGGGCACGTTACTGTCCTGGTCCATCAGCTCCATAAACCCAGTGTGAACTCTGATCCGCTGCTGAGACTCTGATCACTGCGCTGCCGTTAGCATGCAGCTAGCTGACGGGAGGCTAACTCTCCTCTGAGGGTTAAACAGCGCGGCTGGTGATGGAGGGTTAAACAGCATGATGGAGGAGAAACGTGTTTGTGTTTCTAAATAAACTTCTCAAGCACAACAAGCTGCTGCTGCCGAGGAGCTGACTGACTGACTGACTGGCTAACGAGGCGAACTAACTATGCTAACCCCGGCTAGTTCGTTAGCTTTGTGATTGAATTCGAAACAGGAAGAAGCTAACTAAAGCTAGCATGTTAGCATGCTAACTAAAGCTAGCATGTTAGCCTGCTAACAGCTAACAGGCTAGCCTGCTACTCCTGCTAGCCTGCTAACCTGTTAGCCTGCTAGCCCGTTAGCCTGCTAGCCCGTTAGCCTGCTAGCCCGTTAGCCTGCTAACCCGCTAGCCTGCTAACCCGCTAGCCTGCTAGCCCGCTAGCCTGCTAACCCGCTAGCCTGCTAACCCGCTAGCCTGCTAGCCCGTTAGCCTGCTAACCCGCTAGCCTGCTAACCCGCTAGCCTGCTAGCCCGTTAGCCTGCTAACCCGCTAGCCTGCTAGCCCGCTAGCCTGCTAACCCGCTAGCCTGCTAGCCCGTTAGCCTGCTAACCCGCTAGCCTGCTAGCCTTTGGGCTTCAAAGCTTTGGTGAAGGTCTCCCTCTCCCCGTTTCAGAGCCGCTCTGCTGTTCACAACAAACAGCGATATCCGTCTGAGAGTAATTCATGTTGAATATGAATAATATTGTTGTGGGATTATTTCTTATTTCATAGGCTATTGGGGGATTTATACATAATTATTACATACTTACAAAAATGTAAAAAAAAAAATAAGCCTTGGAATAGTGATTTTGAGGTCGGTTACCATGGCAACGGTAGAATGATATGAAAATGATTAGCCTGTATTGAGTTTTATTAAAGGTCCCATATTGTAAAAAGTGAGATTTTCATGTCTTTTATATTATAAAGCAGGTTTAAGTGCTTTATTAATACTGTTAAACTATCAAAACGCTCAATATACGGAGAAATACACACAGCCCATATTCAGTAATTGTGCGTTTGAAACAAGCCGTCAGGATTTCTGTCCATTTGTGATGTCACAAATATATAATATTTGGACTATTACACGTTTTTAAACGTAAACATTCTAAATGTGTCCCAGTTTATTTCCTGTTACAGTGGATGTGAATAACATCAGCTGACAGGAAGTGAACATGGACCCAAGCTGTTGCCTAGCAACGCAATTCCGTTGAAATGCACTAAAACGGAGCGTTTCAGACAGAGGGTAAATACAGGTATATTCAGGCAGACCGTATGAGGAAAATAACTTTCACAAACAGTAAGAGGAAACAAACAGAATGAGGAAAATAAAGTGTTTTTTGAACATTACAGCATGTGAACATGTTCTAATAGAAACACAAAATACAAGTATGGACCTGAAAATGAGCAGGATGTGGGACCTTTAAGAAAGCATGAATGGTGTGTAAGAGAACGCTGCACAGGCAGGTAGGTGGGTGAGTAAACAGACCACAGACTAGCGTTGGTGGGAAAAGGTGGAAGTGCTGGGAACAGTACTTAGCGGACGGAGCCCTTGAGCCCTCGGAGCGTGTGACTGGGACCGGGAGCCCCTCTCCTGTCTGTGTTTTCACTGCATTGTTTTGTCTGTGGGTTATCTGAAACATTTCAGGAATCTCACTCCCAGTTGCATTCAGGAAAAGAATGCCAAAAAACAAGAGTGCCGACTGTTGGCGAGTTTTATTTGATGCTATTTTTTCATCCATAGTTGTTATTTATTTATTGTTCTGCTGTTGTCAGGCGTGATGCATCTATTACACACGGCTGCGTTTAAAACTAGGTTTTTAGATTGGGAAAATAATCAAAGGGGCCTCATATAGCAGCAGTATCAGTACTACAGTTTGTGCTGCCTCGTGCATACCACAAGAGATATGCGATACCTGCTCTTCTTTAACAGTAAAGCTAGGTTTTTGTAGGTCACTTGGCTGTCACTGTGAGTTGGGAGAAGCCTTGCTGCAGTGGCTGATGGGAGTGAAAGTGATGTAGTCTCCTGCGGTGCGGTGGCTGAGTCAGTGTGTCACCTCTAAAAGACAGTTACATAGTGCACACAGAGAGTTTTCAGAAACACAGCATCGTGCCACTACTGCAGTCAAAGCCACCCGCCCCTCTGTGTTTAAGGATTCAGTCCACCTCCTGCTGCCTGCCGTCTCTGTTGTTCTGAGAATAATAGTGACTCACAACTTTTTTGCAGCTCTCGGGTGTGGTCAAGGGCTTTTATAGATCTTTTGAATTGATCATTTTAATTAAGGCTTGTCATTATGAGGATATATATCGTCAAAACTAGGGCTGTCCCGAATACCGATTTTTGGGTTTCGAAGCTTCGGTGAGAATTGGGGATGCACCAATGCCAGTTTTTTTCAGACCGAGTACAAGTACCTACATTTGGGTACTCGCCGATACCGAGTACCGATATGAGTACTTCTCTGTGCCAAAAGACCCTCGTTAACAGCGAGCTGGAGGGTGAGTGACACACGGCAGGCTGGGCCGTGTGTCCCGGCCCCGCGGGGTCTTGCCCCCGCACCGTCGGGGAGGTGGAGTGAAAGTAAAGTTGTATCGGTGCTGTTTTGAGAGTACGAATACATGAGCACAGCATCAGACCCGATACCCGATACTGTTATCGGTATCGGTGCATCCCTACAGTCACTGAAGGACCCAGATTCAAAGACCAAAGTGTATAACGATGTCCTCTTGGAACTCATTGGTTTACTTGTGTGGTATGACAGATGATCTATTAAAAATTCAAACTATTTTCAAGTTTTTTCACCTTATGCAATCATGTCTCAGTTGCATCCCTCTACTGAAATATACTGTAGTTCAGGCATTCCTCCCAGCACACATCTCTGCCTTATTATGGTACTGTAGTGTCAGCAGCACATTCTGCAGTGCAGAGTGAAAGTCACTTGTTGGCACTGATTTGTAATATGGTGACACCAACATAAAGTTTATCATTTCTCTCTGTCTTTTTCTGTACTAGGAAACTCAACGTTTGATGCATGAGCCCGTCCAAGGCATCAAGGCAGAGCCAGATGACGGCAACGCCCGCTACTTCCACGTGGTCATCGCTGGACCTCAGGACTCACCTTTTGAGGGGGGCACATTTAAACTGGAGCTCTTTTTACCAGAGGAATATCCCATGGCAGCTCCTAAAGTACGCTTCATGACCAAAATCTACCATCCCAACGTAGACAAGCTGGGGAGAATATGTCTAGACATTTTGAAAGGTAAGTCAATACTCTATATATCACAGTTTATGCTTGGTCAGTTATGTGTGGTATACATTGTGCTTTTTACCTTAAATAGGATGTGTTTTCAACTGTCTTTGGTCTGTTGAGTCAGACTTGTTACTGTAGGAAAGCCTGTATGTATTCTGTCCTCTGATGTGTGGCCTGTGAATGAAGTGAAGGGATTTGCCAATTTCATCTTGCTCCAAAGATCAAGGGGCCTCTTATGTTACACTTGTGACCCCTAACTGGAGCTTTGTGGCTCTACTACTGCACATCAACACTGTCTCTTCATTGCTTCTGCAGCTTAAAAAAACATCTATTGTCCCTCTGCTTTTTCAATCCCTCTGTTTTATGTTTTGATTTTTTTTTTTTTTTCAGATAAATGGTCGCCAGCTCTGCAGATCCGCACCGTGCTGCTATCGATCCAGGCATTACTAAGTGCACCCAACCCCGATGATCCCCTCGCAAATGACGTTGCAGAGAAGTGGAAGTCCAATGAAGCTGAAGCCATAGAAACAGGTGAGAGATTCATGATCTGGTTGCGTTCAGCAATCATACTGTAGGAATATCCAGCAAAAATACATTACAGTACAAAATACTACGTGTGATTTACATTTTGAGGCAGGATTTTGTGTTTGGTACTGTATTACTTTTTTCATCTATCTTGACTAGAATTATTTATATCATAACTAGGGATGCACCGATATCGATACCAGTATCGGGTATCAGGACCGATACTGTGCTCATGTACTCTTACTCGTACTCGCAAAACGGCTCCGATACAACGGCACCGATACCACTTTACGATGGTGCGCCCGACCACGCGGGGCCGGGATCCCACCTCAACCGGCGCGCACCAGCCCTCACTTTCATTGCGCCACGGGGTTTTGCTTGCACCCTCTGACTCGCACGTGCTTTAGACTCCTTGGTCCGCTGTAAAGCTGCAGGTGCGAGCCACCTTCGCCCCGGGCCTTTCCAAGCCGACCTAGAGCCGGTGGCGGCGCACCGCCTCGTATGCGGGACTCCCCAGCCTGCCGTGTGTCGCTCACACCCTCCAGCTGGCTGTTAACGAGGGTCTTTAGGCACAGAGAAGTACTCGTATCGGTACTCTGTATCGGAGAGTCTGAAAAGTGGTATCGGTGCATCCCTAATAATACCCAACATTTTGTAATAAACACTAAAACTATGCTCAAATCATTTAGAATAAAAAAATGACAATAAACATGTCTTAATGCTGACTTTGTGACTCATGTTCATATTCTGTTATATATTTTTTTTACTTTGCAGCCAAGTCATGGACCAGGCTTTATGCTGGAAGCAAAAATGATCTGTAGACCAGCCCAACAAGTGGAGATACAAAGTGTGATTACGACTCCTCATGTTTTGCCAAGACCTCTTCCTACTTCATTTGCATTTAAAGGACACAGTCTTAAATATATATATATATATATACATATATATTATAAAAATAAACGTGAATATATTGTTAAGGAAAAAAAACAAAACAACTGCTGACAATTGGTGATTTAAATGCTCACTAGTAATGAAATGATGACTCGTGTTTGTCCGAACTCACTATACTGTTCAAATGCATGAGCGGAGGTTGTAGATCTACTCACCTGGCTTTCTTTATCCGTTGAATTCGGGGAGCTTTTTGCCAACCGCTGCTTTAACCAGCACATTTATGGGGGGGCGGGGGGGGGGGGGTGTCCTGCGTCCCACTTTTTGGTCTGACTAGATGGGGTCAATATTGTTTTTCCATTTCTTTAAACTTTAGTTTTCTCGTGTCGCTGTTTGTTTATTAAAAGCAGCTAACTCCTACTAGCCCGACCGTATGTAGACACTCACCTGTAGACGGCACAGCTGGACGCATAATCTATTGTAGCCCTGCTTCTTCTTTAGGTCACATCTGGCTGCATTAAATACAAAATAATATGACTAAAAATTAAACTGAGTCTGCTGTCGTCACATTAACTTTCTCTCAGTGTAACGTGCAGGCTTGTGGGTGGCGTGGGAGAGTGTGGAGGGTAGGGTGGACATCGTGGACCTTTCCTTAGTTTTAGCACATATGTTTTATTACCATATCCAGTCTTTTATATGTGAATCTTTCTTACTATTTCCATACTAACTGCTCTGCTTCCCCCCCTGTATGTCTAATCGTACAAGACTCAGTGGTTTGCTTCTTCCAATGGCATTTATTTCACAAAGCAGCGGTTACATTTGAGCCGTCGGTTGTTTGATGGCGAGCGTGGTCGTGGTCGTGGTCGTGGATAGGGTGGGATATGGGGGGTGTTCTGGGACTGATCTGTATGAGAGGAGATGCTGGGTTGTTGTTACGGGATCGAACTCCAAAAGATGAATGAAGGCTTTGACTTTCTCGACTGTCTCTCGTGATCGGTCTTTGGCTGAAAAAGTCTGTATTCAATTCACTGTTTGTAAATTCATTCTTTGTATTAATCTGGGGAGGTGACGTTTTCCTGCTCTCAGAATGCTACGAAACAGTCCACCTGCATACTTTTGTGTTCTGTAAATAAAATCTGTTGATTAATAAATAGTTTGTCCGGGTGTAATTCTTGACATGTATGTGTCACTTATTTTGACTGATGAGTCAACCTTTTCTCTGGACTGTGTGTACACAGACGGGACAGGTTGTACCTGTATCACCTATTAGTACATGGATTCTGTAAACTCACATAATTCCCGTCATAGCTCAACTTCAACTCGAGGAGTTAGTAGAGCTGTTGGTGTTGTGCAGAATTAAAAAAGTAGCTCATGTCTCTCTTTGTAAAAGCACTCTTGTGGTTTCTGCCAGATAATTATGAATGTGCACCACGTCCTGATTTTGGAAACAGTCTTCGATGAAGCTAATCAGACATTTTTTTAAACACCTCTAAACATTTTCATCCTTGAACACATCCTGTGTGTTTAGAGTCAGTCCTCATCCACTAGAGGGAAGTCCTGAGCTGTGGAACATTTACACTACAGGAAGTAATGCTGCTGTAAATAACCAGAGAGTGTTTCCAGCCTCCACTCAACTCAATGTTGTTTTAATTATTTTACCTGAAAACTGCAGAGAACTGCTTAATGCTTCCTTCAGGTACTGTGGGAAGTTTGGTAATCATGAGAATCCAAATAAAATTGATAAAGTTTATCAGTTTATATTTCTGATATAAAAATGTAATGCAAATGTGCTGCAAGGGGTGAGAGGTGTGGTTTATGTATGTATGTAGGTGTATGTATTTGTTTGGGGTATTTAAAGACTTGAACCTTGACTTGGACTAGTTTATGAAAGTATACTTTATATACTTTAACTTTTAGTACTTATCCAATGATTTATGAATTACATAAAGAGACGTAAAATAAATAAAATGTGTCTTGCATGCCTCTACGGTGAACAGATATTCCAAAAACTTGATGAATTGAAGTAAATTCATATCAAAACATCCTTTAACAAACTCTCACACACTTTAATATAAAGGCTACTCTATCAAAAAGTACACACAACTACAAGCCAAGTATATATTTCTCTATCCCTATAAGGCAAGAATACTTAATTAAACTTGTCTTAAGATCAAAAGATAAAGTACAAGCAGGCCTATAAGCCAAATATACGTAGACTTCTCTGTATACTTGTCAGTATGAGCCAGTATTGGAAAATTGGATAATAAAAAAGAATATTTCTGAGATAAAACTCCCTCATCACAAGCTGTAGTTTAAAATGGCCTTCTTCTTCTGTGGTGTCTCAAACGAAAAGGCACTTTAATTATCTTCCCAGTGTCTAGTTGAAGATCTCAGGAGCGGTCGTTGAAAGCAGCATTTGTAATTTCGAGGAACTCACGCATGTGACTTTTTTTTTTTTTAAAGGTCCCATATTGTAAAAAGTGAGATTTTCATATATTTTATATTATAAAGCAGGTTTAAGTGCTTTATATAAATACTGTTAAACTATCAAAATGCTCAATATACAGAGAAACACACACAGCCCGTATTCACAAATCGCACCGATAACGATACCAGTATCGGGTCCGATACTGTGCTCATGTTTTCGTACTCGCAAAACGGCTCCGATGCCACTTTACGGTGGTATTTTAAGTGCTATATAAATACTGTGAAAGTATCGAAATGCTCAATATACGGACGAATACACACACAGCCCGTATTCAGAAATTGTGCATTTGAAACAAGCCGTCAGGATTTCTGTCCATTTGTGATGTCACAAATATACAATATTTAGACCATTACACGGTTTTAAACATAAACATTCTAAATGTGTCTCAATTTGTTTCCTGTTGCAGTGTATGGGAATAACATCAGCTGACAGGAAGTAAACATG
>NC_051272.1:3074738-3237238 GCF_015220745.1 Sebastes umbrosus
GGGTTTAAGTCATGTAGTGTGAACCAGGCATACGTAGTTTTATTTTGAAAAGACTGGAGCGGAAATTGACACGTGCATCACATGTTGCTGGACATATGTAGGAAAACGCACGAAAAATACGTTGTTGGGGAAATTTGTGTCTATTTACACAAATCAAATATGTTAAATTCCATGACTACTTCACAAACTGCCATGAGACTGTTTTGTCTAATCAGACTGCAATATAATGTCAGTACACATCAGGCTATTTTTACATAAATTCAACTCAGATTTATTTTGATTTTAAAATACTAATAATATCAAAAGTCACAACAATCATGTGTGAGACTAAGGACTTGCAGGCATTTCACATTTGAACACTGCTTGTGGCTCATGGAATGCTTTCAGAGGCCGATATAATTAGTTGCTGCGTAAACACGTGGACTTTGTTACAAGGATTTCACTTATCAAAGCTGTACAGCAGTTTTCTTTCCCACATTTTTCATATTTCCAATGCTTTTGTTGTTGACTTTGTTTCAAGCTGTGTTTTGTGAATGAGGGCTCTGGTATGGCCTCCAGTGCGATCAGTAATCTTAATATTTTGTGACTTACAAGTGTTTTTCATCACAGTGGGAAATGGGCTGTAACATTATAGAGGAAAAAGCTTGGAAGTTGTGTGTTTAGCCATATTTTGGGTGAAAATATGACTGTTTGGAGCCCACTGAGTGTACAGATGGAGAGCGGAGGATTGGATAATGTTGCAGGAGCCATTTGTGAAGTTTTTTTATGGACATTTTTTCCACAGTGAAAAGTGGTGGGTATTGAAATCCATTGTAGCAGCAGGCTGGTCTCTTAAAAATTCATTTCATATTCATTTCCCATAAAGCAAAACTGCATTGTCAATTACATTTCGGAGGAAACTTATTTTCTCACGGATTACATTTCTCTTTGACGTATCACAAATACATTTCTAATCATAGTCCACGGAAGTTTAAATACTGGACTTTCACCCGGGAGACCGCCGTTTGTATCCCGTGTGAAACCAAAAGTAAAATTTTAAGTTATGTCCGCTACTTAAATAACACAATAAACATACTTATTTCAATGTCAATACAATCTCCCTGGTTTCATCGCTAAAACTGAATGGAAACAATTATAGAGTTTTAAAAAGAAAAACACTCCAAAGTCTTTAGGGCGGCCCTTCATATCGGGGCGGTGACATGCAGAAGTCGTGCGCCTGTAAACACTGTCGTACCAGAAACACATGCACACAACTGTTTTGGCTACAGCTGCTCACTGTTGCTGCTGTCCAAAGATTAAATAAATAAAAATGATCTCCTCCCGCCAGCTCCAAAATGTGACACGCGGCCACTGGTTTTATTCCTACAGAACCTCCGGTTCCATCCCGTTTCTCCCCGGATGACATCGACCAACAACGACGTGTTTTCCTCACGTGGCAAACCTGTATGTCCCCACACGTGTAGATAAATGGTTGTGATTGGCTTAAGGGGCGTAGGTTTGTTAGCGGCCATTCTCGCCAGCGTTCTAGCAACAACTTTGCATTTTGAAATCCCCAGACATTCGGTAAGCAGAGATCTCAGATTGTCTGGTATCAGGAGACCAGTCTAAATATAACCAAGTCATTTTCTTGTGTTTTTGTTTTTTTTCCATTTACAATTGCGACCGTAATCCGGGAGAAAATACGTTTCCCTCAAAACGTAATTGAGAATGTAGCATAGTTGTTTGGGAATGTAATTTTGTAGGAGACATGTGAACTCAAACTGGCCATGTGCTGGAGATAAAGAGCCCACTGATTCTAAATAAGTTGCAAAGATCCAATCCAATGGACCGGTATCAGTACTCATAAATGTATTTCTGCTATCCGTTACATTAACTCAGTCACAGGCCTCTGACTCAGTTTTTAGATAGATAGATAGATATACTTTATTGTCATTGTCATTGAAAACAACGAAAAACAGTTTAGCAGCTCTTTGCAGTGAAAAACAAACATTAAAACATTCAGTCACAAGTAGAACAATAAATAAGTGGATCATCATAAAGTGCAAATTATGGTTCATACCATATTAACAATGCATGGTCTCATGTTACCTACATTGACGATCCGAATGAGTTGAACGCAATAGATATAGAGATTTTAGAAATGAAAAAACTGTATCGGATCAGTCTTTGGTGACGGTAGATACCCTGAGTTGAGGTATCTGATGCGGTATCGGGAAGGAAAAACAAATTATGGAACCGTTTCTTCAGTAGCAAACACTATTCAAGCATCACACCAACAGATCATTACCATGACGATGGCTCATTCATTCAAGAAGCAGCTGACAACTCAAACAAAATACCTCCCAAGCTTCCTTTCCATCATTGTAACAGGAAGGTCATGGCTAATGGTGGAATCGGGGCCATAGAAAGGATTTCCCTGCCTGTGTACGTAAGTGGCCATGCCAGTCATGAGGCTTGGGTCACAACAGCCATTCTAATCAGCGGTCACCATGGTCCAGTTGTTAATGATTGAGTGTGTTCCTTGTGCTGACACTAAGTGGTGAGTCAGGTCAAACGGCCATTCAGAGGAATTCCATCTCAGACATTCCAACGCCGTCGTTCCCTCAGGTTCACATCGCGGAGGGTGCGAAGGGAAAAAGGGTCGAACAATGTGATCTGGAATCTGGGGAGGGAGTCTGCCACCGCTGCTTTTTTTCACAGCTCCTGAGATATGAGTTAAACATGCGGAATGTTAATCTGTCAATGTGTGGTCATGGTGCCTTTTTTTGTAAGCGGTTGTGATTTGAATCACGAGGCCCTGCGGTTGTGCCCAGGCCCTCTCTGCCTATCAGGCGCGATTAGAGGTAACCAGTTCTGACACCCTGATGGCCATGAGAGACATCCCTCGCCCGCCAACAAAGCCACATGTCACACACGGCCATCTTGTTTTCTCCCAGCAGGCCTCTGGAATGTAGTTCATCCCCTCAGACTCCTCAATAATGCCATTCTCCAAATTCAGGGTTGGCGGCTATTGAATCTTAACTCTTCAGGGGGATGCAAAATAGCTCTCAGCATGTGAAACTATGTAGAACGAATGCATTTTAGCGCCCTTTATCTGCCCCTCAATGGACTGTCTTCATTGACATGGGCATTCTGAAGCCTGTCTTGGTAAACTTGTCTCCAAAATGAAACGGTGAAACAGCAGGGAAGACATCATCAACTCAAAGCTCTATAGCTCAATGCTAACGATACTCACTGCACTGGAAACAGAAGTCTCCGGATTTTAAAAGTTCACAAAAACATTCGACGTTGTTTGAAAATGTTTGCGAAAAAGTGCATCTGAGACCCCGAAAACCCTGAGTGTACCAGTCATAACCTTCTTTGGTTTCTCGTTTGAAGGAAGTGAAAAATGCATTTTTTAATCTCAGTATGCAGGGATAGATCCATGCCATGTTGGAAAAACATTTGCACCACAGCTCTGGTTTGTGGCTGGCTATTGTACAGGGAGTGGTATTTCACTTATGAAGTGATTCCGTTACAGCTGTCCCCTCAACCATCCCCCCTCTGCACGCACTCACTTACTCCCATTCAACCACACACACACACACACACACACACACACACGCACACACACACTACACACACACACACACAGAACCATTTAAACACAGTTCTCCATAAACACGTACAAATCAGTTCCAACGGGTGCTCCAGCAAAACTCAGACATGGACCCAGACCCACAGCACTCAAAAACAGGTTATTTTAGAAATGACATGATATGCCAAGTTGCACATCTGCAGTCGGATCCTGCCAAGCTGCCATGTGAAACACGATCTAACCCTGGTCCGCCTGATTCCAATGAATGACATCCTTACGCCCCTATCTGTTGAATAATGCATTTCCCTTAAGTCCTCATATAGGAGGGGGGACTCTCTGTGCTGGTTGGCGGGGGGAAACAAATCTTGAAAGGATTATTGTATTTACTTTCTTTGGCGAGGCTCGGAATTGGTATGGGAGGTAGTTGTGGCTTTCGTGGTCACGTGTTTATTGTTTATGCTTTGTATTTATCCTTAATTAATGCCGCGCTGATGAGTGCTGTCACAGACACCAGCGAACAACGGTCGGGTCTCACGCAATGTGCGGATGATTTCCTCCCCACATTCAAGGCCTTGGAGAGGAGCAGGAACGCTTCCTCCGGCTTGTCTCTTTGAGCCGGAGCAGGAAGACAGATGCTCTAGAAAAACACACACCAAACCAGAGACTGTCAATCTGCGTTCCCGCTACTCCTCAAGTACACGTCTTTTTTTTTTTGGAAGCTCCTCTTCTTGTTTTCAGCGTGCAGCTTCGGAGCGAAAAAAGGAAGTTCAAAGACGTGTTTTTCGGCATCACAACAGTTATCGCACACGTTTCCCCCAGATGAAGGCTCGTGATCCAGATGCGGATCAGTCACGGGGGTCACCGCGAGGTCTCTCTGACCCCCTCCCTCCATGTGGCTACTCCATCCAACCAATCTCTGTCATAGGATTATTGTTTTCAAATGATCTGCTCGCTGACAAATGATGTGTGACCAATTTTATAATAATGCAACTCGTCTTTCCCTGAGAAATGGAATACGGAGATTTCATACAGTTGGAAGTTGAATGAAGACGCTGTGTCCGATCCGCTGTGCTGAGATGACCTATTGGATATTAATGTGTATACATGTTATGTAATGCCGGGGTTGGGGAAAAATAGGCTGGCCCTCACAAGACTGGCCCACCGGGAAAAT
Organism: Sebastes umbrosus; assembly: GCF_015220745.1. Lineage (NCBI taxonomy): Eukaryota > Metazoa > Chordata > Actinopteri > Perciformes > Sebastidae > Sebastes > Sebastes umbrosus. The sequence goes on from NC_051272.1 coordinate 3,079,487, forward strand.
TCCCAATGGCTAGTTCGCTCCTGTCTCAAACTGATGATTTCTGTGGGCTTCGTCACCAGACACATTCCCGTTCACACAACACAGTTATTTCATGCATTTTAAATACAGAAATGTTAAGGACTGGCTTAAGGCACAGGCCATGTAAGCGGTCGCCAGTGCCACCTTCTAGGGGGCCAGCGCCACCTTCTAGGGGGCGCTGGTCGCCCTCTAAAAAAAATGAAATTAATAATAATCATTTTTTAAAAATGACGGTGGGCACCCATCCTCGTTTTCTGCATTGAGGTAACTGATGAACAAATAAATAAATAAATAAACTTTTCACCCCTGTAACTCTCTTTCCCACACTTTTTTATCTGCCCGACCGCACGTAAATGTAGTGAAACTGACCAAACACTTTTAAGCCAACAATAGAAGGGATCAATTTTTTATTTATATTATAACAAATATAGTTATTTAAAATAAAAAGTTATTTATGAAAATGAAAATCTTAATTTTTGTCTTAAAACCACTGTGATGTTGGATGTGTGTTGCGGTTTACAGGGTTTGCGGTTAGGGTTCTGGGGGCTCCAAATCCAAATTCCGAAGGCACCAAAAGGGATGGGCCGACCCCTGGAAATGTTGATTAGTGCAGCATTTAAGACACGAACAGCAATAGGTGTCCATCCTGCATAACTATGTATAATAATAATAATAATAATAATAATCATTCGACGTGTTAACAACTTGACACCTTTGTTTAGGCAACAAAACCACTTAGGTTTGGGCAAAAACATCCCGGTTGGGCTTGAAATAAGTGTAAAACACATACAGAAACAATGCAACATAACTACGGAAAACACATCACAAACGTAACTTACAAATCAAAACATTGGTCTCGTACACTGGTCTCCTGGTCAAAAGTTGTTGGACCGATCCACCTCCACTCCTGCCTGACACAAGTGGTCTTTCTCACTTTTTATTCTACGTCACAAGCTCTGCACGTATCATATTTATGTGGACGTGTTTACATTGCAGTCAGTACAGACTACAGGGCGTACAAATGACATGCCAAAACGAAGAAAAGCGTTCCTATTGCCTGCTTAAATCCTTGCACAATATCGTGTCATTCATAGGCCTATTCATGAATATGATGCACCAGATAACAAAATTCAATACAACTGATGTTAGCAACAGACAAAACAGACTCACTCTTAGCACAACGTTAAAGGGTTTATTGGCATAGACGATTACTATAGGAAACAATATGGTAAACACTCAGACTATTTAACTACAGCTAGCTATCTCTATAAAGCCCAGTACTGTGTACAGCCCTGTGTAATGCACATTTGATTCCCAGTCTTTGTTTCCTCTTGGATTTTCCGGAATAAGAGCTCTTCTATATAGTTTACAATAAAGACGTTAAAGACCCGTGTGGCTTGCTAACTCAAGCATGGGGGGACTGTTTTCTGGAGATGTTGACTCACCCTAAATATACTCTCCTCTATTTTGGTTGAAGCGCTTTAACATGTCACGGCTGCTCTCAGATATAGGGGAAAACACGGCTACGCTTCATTTTTGCCCGGGGTCAGGATCTCCCCGAGGGAGAGAGCGGACGGCTCTCTCAGCCCGCCGTATCAGCGGGGTTATCCCGACACGTATAATCTGTAATGCACAGCTGCCTTTTCACTACATACTACTGTTCTACCACTGAGGCCTGACAGTGCCAAGGCCTTGCGGTGGCTTGGGCGGTGCACGACTCAGAAGTTTGTTTTTGTCTCTGAAGGCTCCAAAATCATATCTCACCACCTGAGCGCCTGAGCTCGGTGATTCAGTAGTGTGCGGTGGGAGAGTTGAGGAAAGAGGGTGGATCACTTCACTTTGGATTACATGGATGTTTCACATGTATGTTGTCAGGAAGATATGATGAAGGTTTGAGCACAATCTCAAAATCAACTGCTGTAATGTATTCTGATCTAATCAGATCTTTTAAAGTTTACTGTATGTCAAAGACAATCACATACCTCAAACAGATTCTTAGAGAAACAAAGAAAGCAAGCAGATGTTAAAGACATAACAATCATAAAATCATACCAGAGAACACACACAAAGTAAAAACATCACTCAAAAACAGTTAGGAATCAAAAACTGGCAACAAAAGCACAACATCGAGACTCAGCAATATAATCTGTCATCTATTTCTAATCCGTTGAGACATCCGAGCATCTATCACTGTGTATTTGTGGATTTATTTGCTCAATTGAAGTCTACTTTAAGGAGGGATTGGACCTTTGCTGGCCCATGTTGACAGACCGAGCCTTTATTGACACGTAGTGAAAGACAGAGCCTGGAAACCAAGCAGGTCTACCTCAGACCAGACCAGGGGCAAACCAGGCCAAAGTAGGCCAGGCTTGAGCCAATCTGAGATGAAAAAACAAACAAACAGTAGCTCAAATTGTTGAGCTTCAAAGACTATAGGTTCATCTACATGTTTATGCAGCGTGCTCTCCTTATGAAACTCAATGAAGGCATAAAGCTGCAGCATGTTGACGAGACAATAAACCCGTTTTTATTTGCATGAGGAGGAAAGTGCATCTTTCATCACTTCTTCCACAGTGCCCAAGGCTGCTTCCTTCTCCGCGGTGCGGCCAGCACCCATCCAGCCACACAGGAAGCATCTTCCACTGCTCCCCCTCTTCCTCCCTTTCCCTCCTTTCTCTCTCGGTCTCCTCCTCACTCGCCCATGGTGGAAACTATTAACAGGGCAGGGTTCCATGGAGCAGTGTGGCGAGGTTATCGTTCACACAGCTTTCCCTCTCCCTTTCCTTCTGTCTGTCTGTCTCGCTCTCTCAGTACAGCAATCCTCAACACACAAGCCCAATATAGCGGGGGAGACTCGCTGCCCTCTGTTTTTAAACCTCCACAGCCGCAGGGTAACGATTTTTCCTGATACGCGCGCGGTGAAAATGCGTAAGACTTGACCTTTTTTTTTTTCATGGGCCTCGGTGTGTCACAGGCAGGGGTGACATGGGAAGGAAAATGTGATGGCCGGCTGACTGCAAAACAGTTTGGGGAAGTGTCAACAGTAGAGTAACGTAAAGACGTGAACAGGCAGATCGGAGTTTAAAGGAATAGTTCAACCCTTTTGGGAAAGATGCTTGTTTCCTATTTTTCTGAGAGAAAGTAGAGATTCATTTTAAGGTTTTTATGTGTATTTTGAATGTATGCATGAAAATGCCAGAATTTTTTTTTTTTCATTCTGGAGTGATGTATAAAAAAATAGTAGTTGTAATTCGTATATATCCCATGAAATCAATTTGTATGTAATCCACGTAATCGTGAACCAGGAAGTATAAAGAGCGCCAAACACAGTGTAGGTAGGAGGTCAGAGTGGATGGGTGGATCAAAAAACACTGGATTTACGCCCAGGAGACTGGTGTGTGTATCCCATCTGAAACCAGAAGTCAACACAGATTTTTTTTCACGTAACTTCCGTACTTAAGTCACGTTACTTCTGCAGTTATTTTAACCCAAGCGTTGACTTTTCTGTCTCTTAACTTCTGTAGTTAACTTGCTCCACTTCCAGAGTTATTTTAACCCAAACTTCAGTTTGTTTGTCACGTAACTTCAGTGCTGAAGTTACGCCACTTCTGGAGTTATTATAACCCAAATGATTTGTTTGTCACCGTAACTTCCGTATCCTACTAAAGTTATGGTGTTATTTTAACCCTAACATTGACTTATTTGTCACGTAACTTCCGTACTAAAGTTACGCCACTTCCGGGGTTATTCTAAACCAAACATCAATTTGTTTGTCACGTAACTTCCGTACTTAAGTTACGGCACTTCTGTAGCTATTTTCACCCAAACCACGATCTTTTCCTAACATAGCGTTCCATGCTTCTTCTGCTCTAGACAAAGCATTCATATCATGCTGCCCCCTCACCTTACATGCCTCCAGTCAGGTTGGTTTGGGGAATCAGAACAACTAAATATCAATACTAAGGGGACAGAGTTGTACAAGGGCCTCCATCTAGGGCAGTAAGTTGCTTGTCGTCTCCCTATCTCCATTGCAACTGATAAAAACCTTGCAGGGCACACATTGATCAGTATTTCCCAAAAGGTTGCACTATTCCTTCAATGGATTGAGTGTGTGCATTATACACATGCAAATAATGCATATGTGTGTGCATGAGGCTTTATTCATCCGTGTATATTTCCCTCCCACACAACTTGAAATCCAGTCTCCCTGACTGTAATGTACCTGCTCTCACACTGTGTACTGTAGTGCAGTCTGTCCTCTCACTTCTAATCTCTCAGCCAGCCTCATCATCCTCCTTTCCTCCTCCTCCTCCTCCTCCTCCCAGGCTGCTGAAAAGCTGTCATTGATGAGAACACTGTGAGGGGGTGAGAGGTGCTCGGGCCTCATGGGCTCGTGTAGCAGCTCCACTGAAAGACTCCCATTTAAACACACACACCTGTTAACAAACAGCAACAATGGGCTGCATGGCTGCCAGCTCAGTGAGCTCCATACCCTGACCCCGCTCCCACCCCTCGGCCCCCTGGCGGATATTAAAGAGCCTCTATTTACCCATACTGGCACACAGCTCGCAGGCCCCACAGAGGCCGGCCTGCCCAGGGTGTCCTCAATCCACCATTGTCTGGTGATGGAGGACTAGGCGGATGGATGGCGAGGAATGCATGAGATAACATGTATGGGTGTTTTATTTTACTGTCAGAATTGAGCTAAATGTCCCCATAGAAACTTGGTATATTGAATGATTTGTGTTCCTTCTACTCTTCAGTTGTGGACGGTATCTAAACCGTGTCATATCTGTGTTGAACATGCTGACATTTTGTTAGATGTGCTGACATTTTGTTAAGTGTACTTTGGATTCTAAACAGGCTAGCTAGTGGCTGCCAAGAGCTCATGGCAACGTCACTGTTTGAGCCTTTTTTAGATATTTTTATCATTCAGGATTCACCAAGCTTTTGGCTTATTCACTCCACTAATAAGGAACAGGAGCAAAGGAATGAGACTCTTCAGGAGCAGTGTGACAAGTAAAATGCTGAAACGGAGCAATGGATATATGACCGATATATATATATAGAGAGAGAGTGGCTGATGAGGGAATAAGGTGCAGGTGTCGGGTGATGCAGGGAGTAGCAGGTGAAGGGAATGAGGTGATTGCAGGGCAGGTGGGAGCGTTGGATCTTAATGACAAGAGTTAGTGCTATCACTAACTAAACACGGAGAAAAAACACAAAATGGTCTATATCAGGCTGGATTTGTGACACTTTAGTGCATAAGGTGTGAGTTTTGTTATATAACTTTTGTGCTATTTTCAATAAGTCCTCCAAATTAAATGACAAAAAAAGGTTAATTTGTCTTTGCCTTCCAAAAGAGTGCCTCTATACTACTATACTGGTGAACATCCTTCCAAAAATGCATATGAGCATTACAAAAAGGTCATATGCAAAATACAAAGGTTCAAATGACTGTTTTCTGATCTGCCACCACTAAAACATCCACCCTGACCACCTCCACAAAATGTTTAGCAGTTTTATGCCGATGTCACATCACATTCTCACAACCACAACAGATACAGTAAACAGTTAATTTTAGGCTTTTAAACATAAGACTAATGTTGTTTTTCTGGTGTTTCACTATTTTAATCACAACTTGTTGAAGCTCTTAGTCTTACCATTATTTATAATTCTGCTAGGGCTGCAACTAATACTTTTATTATTTTCATTATCGATTTAGTTTATATAATCAACTCTATGTGCTTATGCCACAGGTTATGGCATTAGTATGTGGACATGAGAATGAGTTTTTCTTTATATATTGTTTAATTTGAAGGATTTATGGGCGTGAACAAGTGACAGTAACTCTTTATGAGAAAACAGCTAAATATTACATAAAAAGTTGGAAAACAAAACAGAAATGTTTATTTCCCCTTCTCCCATTCCTTTGATCAATTTTGGCCCCTTAGGGCGCTTTCACAAGCCAACATTTAGTCAGTTTTAATTAAACTCTGGTGTTCGGTTGGGCAGTTGTGAACGCAGTAATCGTACTCTGGTGTGGAACAAAACAACCGGTCCAAGACCGCTTTCGAGAGGCGGTCTCGGACTGTTTCCAAGCGGACCAGAATGCAGACTGCCTGTGAGGGCATTTGTTGAGATGGACACAGGTAAACGACAGGTAATCATGAGTGGGGGAGGACTGACCTGGACTTCTGCAAACGTCCGATGTTTGCTTGACATCTGGGCCGAAGAGAACATACAGAATATGATGAAAAAAGTCCACAAAAATAGTGATGTTTATAAAGTAATTTGAGATAAACTGGAGGAGATTTGTTTGCACAGTAGATCAGTGCCGAGTCAAAGTGAAAAAAACTTTGACAGCAATATTTCAGTGATTCACAGTGGCAGCTCTCGGACGAAAAAGATAAATTCGCTCCATCGTACACGCCCCTCAGCAAGATATTTGCTTTATTTGCTCCGCTTTAATTTGTGCACTTTGAAACCAAAACAGACTAAATAGAAAACTAACCAAAACTACAAACTTCACTCTGATTCGGACTAGCCAAATGGACTACAGCTTGTGAAAGCGCCCTTAGATTCACTTTGGGACCCACTGGGAGGTCCCGACCCCCAGGTTGGGAACCACTAGTCTATAACATTCAACAATATGGCTGTTTTGTCCAGTTTTACGATGATATAAAACAGCTTGATAATTGACTTGAACGATTGACTGATTATCTGCAGAACTTTCTAACTACTCGACAATAGTGATAATCCAATCAGGTGATCCCATCCATAAAAACTCAACTGACCTTTCTAATAAGTCCTTTAACATGTTTTTGAGGATAAAGAAATATGCCACTATTGAGACTAAAAGTGTTTTGCAGCGTGAACATCCTCAGACGTAAAGCCAGCAGGGACCAGCCACCGCTGATGGCCACCATTCTTCAGATGGGGCCGCTCTCCAGTTCGGCTGTGACCACTCCTTTTGTGTTCGCTGAGGGGGGCCAGCCATTCAACCCTACGGGACGGATAATAGCCTCGCCGGCCCGCTCCCCCCTCCACCGCTCCATCCTCCCATAAAATTCCCCACTTTAATTGCGTTCCCTGGAAGCCAGTAGGAGAAGAGGAGGAAGAACTTAGAGGGAGGAGGGAAAAGAAAGAACTCTATAGTGGGGGAACCTGTATTCATCCCTGGCCTATGCATTGCAAACAACAAACTGCGGAACCACAGTCTAGGAAGAAAGAGGCACAACGGTCAAAAGCAGTGGAGGACTGGCCCACCAGTCTCCAATTCAGCGGGCCCTGGCTTCTTTAATAACTGATCGAGTTCACAATTAAACCCTGCTCGCTGGTAATACAAGTCTCCTTAGAGGCTCAATTGCCATTGGTGGGAGACAGGGCCACTGTTGTGTCCCGGGGATTAAAGCAGGCAGGGGGAATCAAAAGCCATTTTACAATACAGTAATCAGCATGTTTTCCCTCTGAAAGGCCCTCTGCTCCCCCATTTAGAAAACACAGAGCATTACCTCCTTTCTGCTCTCTACAAAACCCATTCAGCCACCCGCTTTATTATATGGATTAATCCTATGTGTTGTTGGGAGCCCTGGGGCTCTGCGAAGCGGGGGGGGCGGAGGTGAAGAAGTGTCCACTCCAGACAGGTTGGTGAGGCAGGGAAACCCATGACCTGGCCAAGGACACATTCCCCAGCTTTCCCCCCCTCTTACCCAACCGGCAGTTTGAGTGCAGATGAACCTCAGCGTGGAAAGTTGTCGACACTCTCAATCGGATGGTAGAAGTAAAAACAAAATACTGAAGGCCAATGTGACAATGATAGAAGATATGTTGAGCCAAGGTTTGTTGTTTGGATTCCTCCACAATGAACAATCCAGGAATTCAGGATTGACGTTCACAGTGAAATTTAATCAATGAAAATCTCATTTCGTAGAGGAAATGACAAAAAATGAGCAACACAAACAACAACAACAACAACAACAAAACTCATGACCAAATTCTTTCCAGTAAAGGTTGACTGCAAAAAAGCAAACTTAAAAATAACTTCATTGATTAAAAATCTCATTTTCCATGATAGAAATTTCCAAATTTTCCCAATAATTCACATGCTAATGGACAATAGACATACGAGGAGCTGCAATGGGCTTGGATTGTGCTGCAGGAGTACTTAAGAAAGTTATAAGAGACTTGTTTGTGATATTGGTTTGCTGATGACAACTATCACTTTTGTAAGATGCTCAGAGGCACAACACCAGTTTTGTGTTGATACTGAGACAGAAAGTAAATGCTTAGGTCACCGTGAATGGTAGCTGGATTCTCGCAATGTCACGAAATCAAGTGAGAATCATGGGACCAAACGTCACACGAAAATCCATCTCGTCAGGCTTCAAGTAATGCCTTTGTGTCCGGCTCGCCAATTTTTGTGGTGTAATGATGTGTGATTGTGTATGGCTGGGTGTTTTGTTCTCTCTAATGTCATTAACTGTATTCATGCACTAAAAGCAGACGTAGCCATAACTGTATCAGCCACATTCATTTTGCCTGATGATTGAGAGTATCGGTTAAAAGGTAGAACTGGAAGAGCACGTTGTCTTTTTCATAAACACAATGACGGAATTATGAACAACCAGAGGAGCTTAGTCAACCAAACACCAACTTGATTAAATCAAAATGTCCTAAAATAGGACCAGAAGTCACATTAGCTATGTTTCCACTCATTCATATTTTTAGGCACACTTTGAAGTATTAGAAAAGCTGTATGGAAACAACAAAATCTGATAAAACTTCCTTACTTTATGTTGCTTGAGGTGGTTTTTGGCTTTGTCGAAAAAGAGTTGATGAACTAAATGGATAATGGAATAAAATCGGACGTAGCAAACATTTAACTCTTAGCTGTTTCAGCTGTTGGCGTCTTCTCGGATATTCCCATAATGCGCAAATGCTTGTCTTCGTTTCCGGACACCATGAAACATGACCAATACTAGCTGACATGAAACAACAATTAAAACTCTTGAAAGAAACAATTCCTGAAGACCTCTATTCCTGAAGGTCTCTAGATGGTTAGATTGGCCAAGCCGACTTGTTTTGTTTCCGGTTCACAACCTTTACTTCTTCTTCTTCTTCTACTCTGACAGATTACAGCCATGTGTAGCTTATAGCACTAACTTCTGATGAAACTATGCTGTAGCCTAGTTTATTTGCTCCAAACCAGTCGATGGAAACGCGCCTAATTCACATTTCTTTTTTGCAACATTTCAAAATTTCGCTTAAAATTTGCTTGACAATCGAATGGAAACACGGCTACTGTGGTAAAACAATAAGTCTAGACAAAATCCCAAATATGGGTTTCATAATTAACACTGCAGCTGGATGACAAATTATGATACTTATTCAAGTGAAAGGTATTTACAAGCCTCAGTCAGGAAAATTGATATGGTGTAATATGAAATTTATTATCAGGCATTGCATGATGTGGGAACAAAGACTCAACATCAAAAAAAGTCATTTTTATGGTCAGAACTGTTGACTGATGTTGAAACTCCATGCAGTCTAAAACAAGAAACATCTGGAGGAGAAGGGAAGTAGACAGATGTGTTGCAGCAGTGAAACAACAATGCCATTTTTTCTTAATAATGCTATCAAAGGATCCATTATATGGCCTGTTTTTCCGTTGTGTCTGGGCATAATGTATTGTGAAAGGCGAGATCCATGTCTTACAATGGGGAGAGGAAGTATTCGATGTCGCTCTCCTTCAGCTTCCCGATCAAAACCGCATACATCTGATTCAGTTTATCCTGCGTCATCCGCAGCCATTCACTTCATTGATCTCCACGAGAAAAGAAAAAAAAAACCTGCTGCATGTCGAGGACTTCACGTTCTTGACTGCGATGCAAATCAAGAAACACAAGCGTTGATTGTTAGAGATGGGGTGTTTGCAAGTGCACACCAAGGATGGAAAAGTCTTTAAGTGACAAACAAGCTCACATCTGTCAGCTGAAACTCTGCTGTTCTCAGTCACTAATGTGATGTTACAGCGCTGAACTTTTGTTAGCATAATGGTCCTTAACTTAATAGTCCACATCTGCAAAGTACTGGACAGCTTCCATGTACAGTACGAGTGTAAGGCAGGGGATGTGCAAACTTTTTTTTAAGAAGAATTTATTTTAACTTCACAGAACTCAGTTGATAATCAAAGGTTTTACGTTTTTTATTGGTTTAAAGTTTCAATCAGTAATCTAGAAGAGTTGCTCCACAGCAAAAAATGAAAACACAAAATTGGAATCTGCCATCATTTCAACCAATCCTGTCTCCTACAAAATTACGTTCCCATACAACTAAACTGCATTCTCAATTATAATTACGAGGGAAACGTTTTCCTGGATCTCCCGGATTACGCTTGCAGTTTTAAACATATGATTAATGTTGTAAATTGAAACAAAACAAAACAAAAATGCAACAAAACTACTTGGTTAGGTTTAGTGAAAACATAATGGTTTTGCTTAAAATAAGTATGTCATTTAAAGGGCGGGTCCATCTGTGTTCTATTCTGTTTTTTTCAAATGGAAACGCCCACTCAGCCATTAGTAAAAAGTAGTGACAATGTTCAGATTTGAATAGATGAGGAACACCACTGGGAAGCTCACAGGACACGAACAACGGTTTTGGGTGAAAGTCCTGCATTTGTTACCCATCTATCCACCTCAAACTCCTCCCTACATGGACTTCTGCGGACTATAATTAGAAACCTATTTGCGATGTCAAAAACAAATGTAATCCAGGAGAAAATAAGTTTCCCTCGAAACATAATTGACAATGTGTTTCGTTGTATGAGAACGTCATTTTTAGGAGACCAGGCTGCTTCAACCAACAATATTGGACGATTCAGCCATTTTGATTCTTACGTTCAATAACCATGTTTTATCTCTCTTTCTATATCTGCTTATGACAACTACAAAATGGTTAAGGTTAGGGAAATGGTAATGGCAGGTAACTTGGTTAACGTTAGGTAACTAAAACACTCAAAGTTAGGGAAAGATGGTGGTTATGGTTAATAAATAGGTGAACATTAGTTGCAGGTCTGTGAGAGTCTCCTGCATGAGAGTTGGATGTGCTGCACAACCGCAGCCATCCACCACTATGACTTTTTTACGAAAGCCAATGATCTATTGCCACAACTATTGTGCTGTTTCACACCATATTATATTTGACTAGCTTTTCTCACATAATGCATCAAGGTCAAATCTTGTGCCACTGCTTCTGGTCTGCATCTATTTTGTCATTTTGTGTTAAAAGCACTGACCAGGGCACTGAAGGAGTAAAGCTGAACGCACTGATACTAACTCTCCTGCATACACTAATGCTTTGCGCACTAATCGGCACCATTGGAGGCCATTATCAGTGTGTTGAAACAGCCCATTAAAGGCATCGCCATGACATCAGTCTCACCCACCCACCCGCCACATCTCTGCGTGTTATCATCTGCATCTTAAAACATCACTCTGCAGAAAAGAGAATGTAGCACGGTAAAGTACGAATCCATCCGACGCGTGGGCAGAATGGCCTAAAACAAACTTTTATCAATTAGAAGACGCTCCCCCACATTCCTGACCAGCCACCCAACTGCTTTCTGTACAGGCCTGTTGCACCAACCTCAGTCATGGCCTCTGTGTTTAAATACAAAATGAAAAATTCCAAAGAAATAAAATGTAGGTCTTCTTGAAGTGCTTTTAGGGAACGGGGGAAGATGACATAAGACGGTACTGAGTCTCCAGGCATGTTCGGTGTGTGGCACAACATGTATCATGACGGATTGTTGCTTCAGACATCTCATGTCTCTCTTTGCTGGGTTGTTTCTTTCATAAGGAAGGTAGTGGTAAATTATTGGGGGGGGGGGTTAAGAGCATGCTGTTCGAAAGAGGGAAAAAGGGATGGAGTGAGATGGTCAGAGGGGAGATGGAAAGAGACGAGAAAATGGGAGGGATGGAGGGAATAAGGAGGAGAGGAAGAGAAAAGATCTCCAGTGCGTTTGGCAACTTTCCACAGAAACCATTAAACATGATGTGCATGGTCATGTATGTGTGTGTGTGTGTGTGTGTGTGTGTGTGCGTGTGTGTGCGTATGCAGGTGTAGTTGTATGTGTTTGTGTGCTCTGCTCTTCTCTCTCCCAGGTAACCACTCAGTCTGCCTGGCTGGAGGTACAAGAAAGTGGTAGCTTGGTCTCGTAAGTCTTCCTCCCCTCGGGGCGAGTTTGCTCAGTACCTGAAGACGTCAGCACTGACATCCATATCTGCTTTTAACGGAGACATAACAGACTTGTCCACCGTAGATATTTATTTTTATGTAACAGCCTTAATGAGAAAGTTGATGAAATCTTCATATGGTAGGAAAGAATAAAGCATATGTACAGAAGATGCAGACAATATGCACGCTGCCATTTCTGTAATTAGGCTCCATGACAGGTTAGGTGAGTAATGGAAGATGCATCTAGCTGCAGTAAAGATCCATTTAGCTGGCAACTTTTTTGGCCCCAAAATTAAGCAATCAGAGAATATTTTCTAAGTCAGAAAATAAATCTTATTTTGAGTAGGAAAAAAAAGCAAACAAATCCTGTAAATAATCTTGTGACCTCAAATGTATCTCTTGACTCCTTTTTGGAGGTCCAGACCCCAGTGTGAGGATGCAGACATTTAGAAAATACAGACTCTGGCAAGATCAACGTCAAAAAACACAAGCACCTTACATCCAAAAATCCCTGTAACTGGTTTAGACCATTTTCCCAAAACTGGTGTCTCTAATGAAAACTGCATGGTGTGTATACGTTTGTTGGCAGTTTGGAAACCAGTAGACATCTTCTCACGTTTGCTCCTACTTCTCTACATGCACACAAGCTACATCGAAGGCAGTCAGATGCCCAACACTAATTGATTACAGTAGATAAATCAATTGGCAAGTTTATCTGGAAGTATATCCACTATGCTATGCCAGCCGATAAGACTGTTGTCAGGCTATCAAATAGGTGTTATCAGTCACTATAAGCACCATAGATGTGGGTCAATAGGGGCCTACCACACCCAATATTAGGTTGTATTATCTACTCACATGGTAGATCACCAAAAGAAGGTTTAAAAGAACACGACAGCGACCCAATGTAGTGATTATGGCAGGAGCAGAAGCAGAAGTCAGGTGTTGTAGTATAGACAGCATGAAACTCTTTATAGGGTGTAGGATGGAGATAATAGATGTGAAACAAAACACAGGGTTTTCACCCAGGAGACTAAGGTTTTCCATCCCAATGTGAAGTTGTTTTTGTGTTTTGTGTTTTGCTTTCACTTTTGAAACACAGTTATTTCAAAGCCAAAACACAATGTTTTCCTTAAACATAACTAAGTGTTTTTGTTGCCTAAACCTAAAAATTAGTTTTTGTGTTCAAAATGTAACGTTTAATTCAGTTTAAGAACACGTTGCTTTTAAGTTTCACTTTCACTTCAACATAGTAGGCTTAGTAGGCCCCTAATGACTCACATCTATGGTGCTTATAACCACTGATAACGCCTATTTAATGGCCTGATAACAAATTGGATGCCTATGCAGTTCACTACAAGAGCAAGAGGGATTATACTTCTTGCATCAGTCAATGTCATTCTCACCAGAGTCCACCTTTCCCAACTCTCACAGCACAGAGGTGGAGAGTATGACCAATAGCCATAATGGACAAACATATGAGAATATGATTCAGGTTGACAAATAGCCGACTGGAATTTCCCCTTCAAGAAAATAAATCCACAAGAAAATCTTTTTTCGGGTTATCTCAGCTCGAAAACATACAAACGAAATGAATTAAAGTAGCCGGTTGTGTGTTGCTGTTCAAGTGCAGACATGTCATGAATGCTAATACTGCCCTCAGCCAAAGCACTGGTTAGACTAAGGACTCTGTGATTAATATTCCGTGGCTTCACTTGTTAGCATGCATCATCTGGTCCTTACTCACTCTCATACAAACACACACACACACACACACACACTCATGCCCAGACCCACACTAACTATCCTCCCACTCTGCTGCATGGCCTCAAGTGCTGAAGGGAGATTAGACGCTGGGAGAGCCAACGCTCCCCATTACTCTCTTGTTCAGTGGCCCAAAGGTGAAATGAAAAATAGCCCTGTGGTCCTAATCCTGAAGACACTCAACACACTCATATTGTCCTCCCAGGGTTGCACTTCTTTTGGCTTCCAGCGCTGCCATGGCGACCGGAGGGCTATAAAACCATTAGTGGATTTGTTGTGAAAGCAGCGCGGACGCACGCATCAGAAATACAGCACACACACACACACAATTTATAACCGCAACTAGACAAACATGTGGTCCCCTCTTGAACTCGTCTTATGTTTTGCCCTGATTACGATGATCGCTCTTCTTTTAACATGTGCTGTCAAGATGAAAACGTATGAGTTTAGTGCAAGAAAAACAGCGCGAGGTGAAGTGAAAATCCCCTCGATATGGGATCCCAACGATGAGTGGTGCTAGAAACCAGGCTCATTGCCAAGAAACCATTACTAATCCCTCAGGGCTGTTAGAGCAGGGAGTGTGTGTGCATGTAGTATCATCCAGCATGCATGTGACTATGTCAGTGTGTGTGTGTGTGTGTGTGTGTGTGTTTCCCAACTCAGTGTTTTCCCCCCATGACCACCCTCACATCTAAAAGAGTCACAGCATCTAGTTAAACATTACAAGAACGCTGAAGGAGCTTCAAACACCTGGCAGGAGTGAAGCAAAACTGTATGTGTTCTTAAATATTTCCACGTAGATATCAACGTGTGTGTGTGTGCGTGTGTGTGTGTGTGTGTGTGAGTGGAACTCAGTTGGAGGCTTCAAAACTATCTTGATTTAAAGCAGCAATCAAAGAGTACACAATCCAAATACCATTTGAAGCATGAGTAAAGCTCATTTAAAGCATGAGTAACTAATCAAGATTGTTTTTAATATCATTTATGAGTTCCTTTACAAGCGCTGGCACATTTACGGCGAGCGCAAAATGTGCCGTGACAGCTAATGTGCGAATAAATACATATCTTTTTCCATCTCTCTTTTCCCCTTACGGTGACAGCCGTAAAATGTGTTTTTGAAAACATGATTGTGTTTACCAATTAAACGCTGGCTGCAGGTCCATGAACTCTGTCCTGCGACTTAGCAAAAACCCAAATAAAAACAGCCTAACAACGCGTTGCCAAAATGCACAAGGCCACGACAAACCTTTCCCATGCATGTCTGCATGACAGCCTCCAATATCCTCACAGAAACCACAGGAAGATGAATGAACAAGAGTGCACACACACACACGGCACAGCACAGAGGAAGAGGGAGTGCCAACATCAAGCCGGTGGGTAAAGTCAAGTTCAAAGGTCAACACCGGACTGGCTTGTGGTTGAATTTGGCATTCGGGCACTAATTCACAACATGTTTAGTTGTTCCAGTTGAAAGGCTTCGCCGGTCTCTTAAGAAGTGCACGAGTCCATTTTAAGTTCGAGTTTTTAACAAAATACAGATTGCACATTAAGATCATCTGTCCCCGATTAGCTAACCATGTTTTGATCATATTCCAGTAAAATTAAGAGCAGGTGGTTAGGTTGTCTTTTGTCTTTTTATTTCCAGAAATGTAACTTCACCATCATTTTTTTTTTTCCTGAACTAAATCTGCCTTCTCAGAAAGCTAAATATTGCCTTTATTTTGTGTGCCAAAGAGCATAACATTTGCTTATTTGCTAATCACATGTTCAAAACAAAATACTGAGTGCATGTTGAGCTCACAGGCTTGACCGCAGGCATGACAAAGACATGAATTCACCCAGCGTCGTAAAAATGTGCCTCACAAGAAGAAGCCAAGGCAAAAAGCAAACACAAATAAAATGGCGTGCAAGTATTTTTTTCTCCCCCCGTGTTTGGAGGGGAAGCACAAGCCAATGCTCTGTGAATGAACCCCGCTATAAAAACATCCTCATGAGAGTCTGCCAATCGAAACATCGAAGAGCAAAAAAATTACAAGGACACCTCTCGCATCTGTCGGGCCCGGCTCGAACTCACTGAGTTCAACACATTTAGCTCTAATTGAACGAGCTGGACTGAAATACTCCGTTGGCATCGGCTCACTTTACAGCCTAATGTCTCCTAATTGATTACCACAGATCCACGGAGCCAAAACGATTTCACACACACACACACACACGTACACACACACACTCAACCACCTCCAAACCTACAGTGCGTATCTCATTAACCATGCCACTAAGTGTACACTTAACTGTCTAAAACCTTTTAGATCGGCCTATTTGTCACAGCGTCCTAATGTTCCAGTCACGGCGCTGAGTTATTAATCAAAGCAGGTAGACACACTCAGGTCAAAGAGGAGCGTACGGTCCGACGCTTTCATGTCTGAGACCTCAAACTGAGCTGTTCTTTCCCACAGAACCTGAGCAGGATCATATTAGTCATTTATAAACAAATGATCAGGTAAATGATGAATGAGGATACGCCAGACAAAGCGATGTATTTTTTATAATCAGTAGTAATGGAGGCAATTTCTTTACTAGACAGCGTAAAACTAGAAGTATTGTACCCACAGAGCGAGGTCAGCGAGCAGCGAGCAGCGAAGCAAAGAGGCCGCGGTGGAGACAGTGAAGTGAACCAGGTGAAGTGAAGATAACTACGACAACTACGCTCGTTACTGTAAGTGCAATAAAACATTTGTGAGTAAAAAGCCAATACTTTATCAATACACCTGTTTAACAAGCACAAACTTAACACGTAGAAAAGTGATCTGCTCTGCTGGCAATGCCTCATCCATCGCTGCTATGTCCTTCACAAGCACAGCGCGCTAGCTCGGCTAATAGCCAATTGTTACAAACAAGATAAAACAAAAGCGGCCTGTAGTCTAACTGTGAAGCTTAGTTTGCCACGTATCCTAAAATTCTTGTAAACTTAGCTGCTGGCTGAGACAATCAGCCTCTCCTCTCTCTATAGCATTACCTGCAGGTAGTGAATCACATCAGCAGACGACAGGAAGACAGAGGACAGGAGGAATCACTGATACTGACTGATTCTCTATAAACTCAGGAATATTATTTATATTGATTTATTTCTGGTGAGGTTGGGAGTCTTTATGGTGACTTTGCTGTTGTAAACAGAGCTGTTTCAGCTCTATAAACATTTAGTTATATTTAATATTTAAATAAATTATAATGCTGTTCTAAGTTTATTAAAATAATACACTAAAAAGCAGTAATGAAAAAGAACTGACACGAGTAATCGATAAGAGTAGTAGCATCTGGTCACAATTTCCCCTTTCTGTTCCTCAGTTCAGAAAAGTGTTTTTTGCACAAACTTATGATGTCACACCGAAGTTGATCTTTGACCTTTTGGATATAAAATGTCATCATTTTATCCTATTAGACATTTGTGGTAAATTTTGTCATAATTAGCATATGAATTCATGAGTTATGGCCAAAAATGTGTTTGTGCCAAATCAAAGAAATTCCCTCAAGGTGTTCCTGAGATATCGTGTTCACAAGATATCGGACAGTCAACCCAAAAACAGCTAACAGGTAAGAGTAAAGATACTCAAATAAGGATGTAGTTATCACAAGGAAACAAAAATGAGTTTCATCAAATCACAAAAGGCTAAAAAAAAAAATGCTTAATTTTGGCAAAATATCTCAGATTGATTTTGTGAAACAAACTCACAAGAGCAGAATGCCAAAAGAGAACCAAATATTTACCAAACCTGTGGCTACATGTGCACAGACGAACACACACACACACACACACACACACACATCTATAGCTTCTGAGAAGAGTGTGTTTTTTGTCCTTGTGAACGACACTCAGTGGAAGTGATGAGAGAGAAATCTGGCGCGACTGCAGGTGTGCCTCCTCCTCATCCAGTGAGAGTGGACGCGCCTCACTGCCATCCAGTCCAACAACACTCCTGTCTGGGACACACACTCTGCAGCTCCCATCAGTCACGTCCACCATCTGATGATGGATCTATATTGTTACAGTATAGCTTCCTCTTATTGCTCGCACTGTGAGCGAGTGAGTCAGTGCTGTAGGTCGGCTTCAATCATAGTGAAAGTACTGTATTACTAAAATGTTTGTTTGGATGGTAGATGTATTTGATTTTGTTTCTTTATGATGAAAAATACAGTAAAATTAAATCACTTGTGGATTTGTTTTGCAATTTATGACAATATATTATTGTATTAGACAATGAACAGGATATTTATTCACACTTTGATTCTACCAGACGTGTCATTCAGAGTGACTGCAGGCTCATTACAGTGGGTTTCTAATCCTTCTTCAGGGGTAACGGGTGGTCTACTACTATTTGCATAAGCCAACTGGCCTCAGAGGGAATTACAAACTAGAGCCGGCAGCCCTTTATTGCCGGATTCATGTCAATACCTCCATCTTGTCAGCTTAGCTTCAGACATGCGGACCATTTAAGTGGAAGAGTGAGCCGGTATTAAGGAAGGATTATAGAATCTCAGAGGTTAAACATTGCCTGACCCGGTCCTTTTTTACCGCCAGGAGGTGGACCGATGGCATGTTTTCTTTTTCTGTATGGAACAGCGTTACTTCCAGAGGCCTTTAGAAATTAGTCCTGATGAAGAAATTCTCAATAGTGAAGTCAATCACATTTCATTGATAAAACCTGGTTAATTATACAGTGACTAATGAGGCTCACCCAGAGAATTATATCAATGAAACAATGCTGACTTAAACATTAGTGTAGAGCATTAATTCAACATTAGGGCATAAAATAGCACCATTCTGTAAATGTGGATTATTACAAAACTTTTTTCTCTGTATATTAATCTTGTGTTCTCTATAACATTGGGACATTTTAACACTATTTAGGTGGAGTCTTTAAATAAGCGCAGTGGATTTTTTGCCTCTTCCTGCACTCTATATTATTATTTTTTTGTTACGTTTGTGTAGTCTTACTTTGTGCAAAATAAATAAAACTAAACTAAATCTAAAAACACATAAATATTAATTATTATTACGTATCTAGTTTAGGTCTGGGCAATATGACCAAAATCTTCTTTCCCGATATAGGTAATTTAATATCTCGATAACGATATATATCATGATATAGGATGTTTTCTGGTAATTTCCTAAATAAATATTGTATATGAAATAACCACATGGTAAAGCCTATTTTTGTATACTCATATGTAACTTCAACACTTGACAAGTACTGAGTATTTTCACATTTAATTAAGAACTTTAGTGAAAAATTACCATTTCAAGCGAAATTATAAAGAAAAAAAACGCAATCTTCAAATCAGAAGATTTCTCAGATTATCTGAGAAATTTAAAGGGATTGTTTGTAACTTTTTAAGTGTATAAATGTACCGGGTCGGGACACATCGCATATGCGCGCTCGCTTGTGGCCGGAGCCTCTCCTCCTCTGCCTGCTTACCTTCACTCACAACAGCGCGCGCGTTCTCGCTGTCTCGCTCTACCTCTAGACGTGAACGCCCGCTCACTCCACACTGCAGAAGAGTTAGTAGCTCTGAGAATATCTAGTGAATGTACAGTGGACGTTTTTGTAGAAATAAATGCTGCAGCTCCTCCAGACCAACAGAGGTTTCCCGTGTCTTGTGAAGTGACGGGGCTCCGCAGAGAGAAACGTCATCAGCGGCACCCGGTCGGAGATGGTAACGTTTCTCTTCCTGCTCAGCCCCGGCACCGACCCGCTTTTCCTGCTCAGCATTGATTCATGGAGAGACCTTCGTCTGGTCAGCTAACATTACTGCCAAGCAGCTGAAATATAGAGTGATATTGTGGTTTTAGCTGACGTGTGTCGCCTCACTGTTTTGAGATGCTTGTTCAGGTATATTTAGAGCGAGCAAGCGCGAGCTCGACGCTGACTTACGTTGATTTCACGGCCACAGGTGTCGCTGTTAACAAGCATTTCTGAAAGTTACAAATAGTCCCTTTAAGTTAGTATGTGCTAGTTATTATCAATTTAAACAACGTAATTGTGTATCACGATATCTCGGTATATACAGTATATGATTTCATCATCGCAATAAGTTTTCACTGAAAGATGTTAAATTATCATATTGAATTATCGCGAAGCCCTAATCTTGTGGGCTTACCAAAAATTGCCTACAGATTTACCTTTATTAACATATTAAAAATTGAGAGAAAAAGCCGAGGACAGTTGAGGAGGCACAAAAACATTTAAAACTGTTTTGCCATGTGTCCCACTTTAGTTAATATTGTATGAATGTACACATTGTTTGCTGTTATCATAGTATTCAAATTAAGTTGAAACTTGATAAGAATAGCATTGCCATTGTATGAAAATGATAAGAAATCTCCAGCAAGATTTAAAACACATTTGAAAATAGCCTCCGAGTTCCCTGCTCCCTATCTAAAGCCAGCTCATTCCCCTTCACATCTCAATAACACTGTACTTTATCTCACCCTTAATTCCACCTTTTCCCTTAAACCGCACGCTCCCTTCATCCGTCTCTGTGTCAATCAGTCAGTCAGGCAGTCAGACAGGCAGGCAGGCCTGTGCACTGTCTCCCAGCATGCATGGAGCCAAGGCCTGGGCCGAGCCGGGGTGAGTCATGCTGCAGGAGCATGCTACTGGATGTAAAACAGAACAGTTGTTTCCTGCTGAGTCAAACCCGCAGCTCTCATTAAGTCATTATGCGGTAATTAGCCTGCGTGTTAGCGGATAGGTAGCGTAGCAAGAGAGCAGTATAGTGGCAGTCTGCTGCTGGAGATGTGAACTTGGGTCACTCAACAATAGTCCGTTGGCTGGTGATTGTTATTCGATCGGGTTATTGATCCAATGCCGTGCCGACTTTGACGTGCTGCACCCACACTGGCTAATGCTGCTGTTTATCTTAGACTGGCAGGTTAGGTTACAGTTATTGCAGGTCATTTTGTGCTCACATTAGTGTTTGGCTCCGAGTCCAGACCGGGGTTCTGGCAGCGCATCTCGGCCACTCAGAGTGATGAAGAACCACTGTGCGCGTCCGTATCCTAGCAACGGACAAGCCCATAAATCAGCACCGAGGGAAGGGGAACACAGGACAGGCTAAAGACAGACAGACAGAGAGGGTCTTTTGAAAGTACGAGCTTCTCTTCCTCACTTCTCTTGTATTCCTCCTGTCATCTCCCCTTCACTTCATCACGTGCACAAACATTGCAGCCATTCTGTTTCCACGTAGAACAATAAATAATCAAACAGGGGCCATGAAGAAGATGACAAGGAATAAAACAAAGAATATTTGTGAGTAAAATTATCAGGAAAAGCTAACCACTTGGTTTACAGAGCAGATGTAACAAAGTGTTTTACAATAAAAGCAAATAATCAACAGACTATATGAATGCAAAAAAACCTAAACCACTGCGTCTTGAGCGTAGATTGCATATTAAAAGTGGACGTAGTCAGCATGACGTCACCCAGTGGTTTGTGGACTGCCGTTTTGAAGCCTTGAGTTCAGCATTTTGGCCGTCGCCACCTTGAAGTGACATGAGAGGGTGGAGCTAAGTACAACCGAACGCTAAATAAGACATTTTTAGGCGACCAAAATGTTGCAGTTAACATTCATGAAGTGAAAACAGACTGTGAAAGGGTTAAAGTTCTACGACGAAAACACGGACAACTCCCAAATCGGACAACACCGTGGTAGCGACCTGTCAATCACAGGGTAGCCCCGCCCTAAAGCATCCCCTGCTTTATGGTCTATTTGACTCTAAATGGGATCATAATTTACTAAATGAACATCATGCTGTATTGAAGAAGACTTGAAACTAGCGATTGAGACCATAAACTCATGTTTACAATGTTTACTGAGGTAATAAATCTAGTGAGAAGTAATCTCATTTTAGGGTAATAGACTTCTATACAATCAGACTTCTTTTAGCAACCAGAGGAGTCGCCCCCTGCTGGCTGTTAGAAAGAATGCAAGTTTAAGACACTTCTGCATTGGCTTCACTTCTCAGATCGGGAGGTAGCCGCTTGGTCTTGAGACTACAGACCAGAGACCCCTAGGTGTTAGGGCTGTTACCGTTCACTCAAAATTCAAATTACTCTACAATCATAGGAACAATTTAAATGTTGCAATTATCTGTTCAAAATTGAAATTCATTAAGCGCATCAGGCTCGGCCTTGTACTCCAGTAAGGGTGGTCTTATCGGTAAACTAGGCTATTGTTCTTTTAGTTAACACAAAGTGGAGAAAACTAGCGAGCTGTGCTGACCAAACCATGACACCAAACCATCTGAGAAGCTGTGTGCAAGCATTTTGTATTCGACACCATGGAAAAATCCCAGACAAAGACAACATGCAACTTCCTCACAGTAATATTAGCTTCAGTATCAGTAAGGCAGCAAATTAACAGATCAATTCTACAATATAGTTTAGGATTTGGTTGGCAAAACTTTTTCTATTGTTTTTTTACGTTGTGTTCCAGCACGTGGAATTTGAAGTGCTGAGTTTTAGCTTTAAGGGTATTTGGAGGTTTTCACAACACAGATTTTTGCAAGCAAGTGACAAATCTGAAGGTGTTTCCATGTTATGAATGCTTTACAATGAAATGCGTCATCTGATATATCAGGTGTCATTTAAAATAAAACATGTTTTTTTATAGCCTACACTTTAAGAGTTCTTCCCTGTGTTTATACATTAAGAGTTTCTATTGACATAAAGGCAATTTATTTTAGAAGCATCTTCATGCCTCCATACCTGCGACAGCCTGTGGCCAGAGGCATTATGTTTTCGGGTTGTCTGTCCATCTCTACGTCCGTATGAGACATTCTTGTGAATGCAATATCTCAGGAACGTCTCGAAGGAATTTCTTCAAATTTGGCACGATTGTCTTTTGGACTGAAGGATGAACTGATTAGATTTTGGTGGTCAAAGATCAACGTCACTGTGACTCCACAAAACACATTTTTGGCCATAACACAAGAATTCATATGCTAATTATGACAATTTCACTCAAATGTCAAACATGATAAAATTATGAAGTGATGACATTTTGGACAGACATGTAAACTTGTAAACTGCAACTTAACTGGTTGTCGGAGGCGTACATCTGTTGAAATTCTCTCTACATCCCGACGGCAATCAATAAATCAAATACTCTTGCTGGTTTCTCTAAAGTTGCTTACCTCATCTTCTGTGCAGCATCTTCTTACATTATACATTTGGGAAGGGCTGCCTGGGGTTGCAACTCAAATTAGACAGGTGTCAGAGTCAAAAAGTATATCCATTCATCCTCTCCCTGTAATTTCACATCATTGTTTTCACGTAATGACTTCTCTGCCTGGGAAATCCCTAATTGCACCAACAGATGCATCCAACACCCAGCATCCATTTGTGGTTAATAAGGCTGGCATGCATCAAAGCTCTTGCTGGAATGAGATGTTCTGAGCTGCCATGAGCTGTCAGGAGCTTCTGTGAGGTGTTATGATGAGCCATGACTTCAGGGGTCATTTGTCACCAACCTTAATGTGGTAGCTCTGAGTGAGTGTTGATGGTGAAAGGGCTTCAGGGCCTGGAACTGAACCAGCGACGGGCCAGCCAAGGAAGCAGCTGCACGCAGCACATGAGGAGCTGATGGCAGGTAGAGCAGGTGCTCTCCTCCAAACGAGGGCTTTTATCAAGCCTTAATGACACAAAGATTATGATTGGCTGCTAAATATAACTTTAATACTCATTAATAATTTCAGAGAAACGTTAATCCTGATGTGGAAAAGGGTGCCAAGGGGAAAGGCGACGAAAGCGAAACACAGAAAGAGCCAAGAAAAACTGATGAGTAATTAAACGTGTGCCAGTGATCTTGTGAGATCAAAGGTGAAGCTTTTGAAAAGGGGTTTTTATTGTCCGCAGGCTACTTATGAACAGCTTGATTTTATTTTTTATAAGTTTGTAATTACTAGTCTGTGTAGTTTAGGAGGTGACGCCCCATTTCCCTTCCATTAGATGACAGATGATAATCAAAATATGTGTTATTTCTGCTATGATCAGTCTCTATCTTTGAAAACAAAATAAACCAAAAAACATTATCACGTCTTTCAAAAGCCTCGAAATAAACTATATTATACTTCATCAGCACATCATTTCATATTGGAGCCATGTTATAAGAGTAAATCTCTTTGTTTCTTGTCATTTTTTAATCTAAAAGTTAAAGGTGAGGTGTGAAGTTCATATCATACGCATGGGACCGGCCACAAACCTTTACAGAAGAGTACGAAAATATGTGCAACAATGCCGTCCGGCCTCCACACAATCACAGTAATACTCACACACATCACAGGCCGACCACAGATTATAGGCCACTTCTTCAGTAATTACTACTGGCCAGGCCTAAGGCATAATCTTGCAATTTCCTCTATGACGCGCAAAGCATGCAACTCCATATAGGCACCCAACTCGGCATGGCTCACCACGCTCTTTTTAAACTTGGAACGCGGACATGTGATTCTTCAGATAAGAGATTAGCCATTACCTTAAGGGTGCGTGTTTTCAAAAACAAACACTGTTTATGTGGGTTCATTTCCTCGTGGTCATGACTACCGAGCATTCGCACTTCCTTCTCAGCAGATGTCGTGCACCTTGCTGCATCACCACAGAGTGCCGGCTGAACCACATGACCTCACGGTGAGAGATGTAGCCTACCACCAGGTCTCTTCATCTCTCCTGCAAACATGAAGAAGCTTATACGCTAACATATTTGATTTCATTGACTAGATTGTCTAATTTACAAATTGAGTGATTCAGAGGCAGAAATATCCTTACTAAGGAGAGCCTTTCCTGGACCCGTTGAGTTTGGCTCCTCTCTCATGGTGACACTTCACTCTGGAGCACGGTGGTAGCTAGGTGGGCCCGGCATCCTCTTGCGTTGCCAACTGTACGCTGGCAGTTCACAATTCAACGCTGGTGTCAGATCATTTAGGTTAACGTATAAACACGGACAGAAACTAAACCAAAATACTTCAGGATTGAGGGTTAATTATTCATTGTCCATCACGGTCGCAACAAAGGAGTTCTTTGCTATAGTCCTTTTTCACAGCAGCCATTTAGACATGTCAAAGCAGGTGTAATTGATCAAATGAATTAATCCCATTCTGTTTAGTGTGCTACAGCCATTCCAGTGAGCCAACATACACAATACCAGGGCCATAATTAAGGTTATTAATTACACCTGTGGTTACCCTGCAATTACAACATGGCTGCTGTGAGAAGAACTTTTCTGTATTTCTATTTCCTCCCTCCTCCTTTACAGGCCCATATATAAGACCCGCCTTCTTGACATATGGCGACCAATCAATAGGACAAATGAGTACCTGTGACCGTGGCAATTGCAAACGCATTAGTGGGACAGCGTGAAAGACAGCACCATTCTTGAAAGTGCACTACTTTGGTGGAGAAAGAAGACATACATGTAGCCTTGTCACCTCCAACGAGCAACTGTGTTTCCAGTACAGGGCCAGCGGTGCAGGGAGAGAAGCCTCGTCAGTCGACTGCTACCGGATGCCAACAGTGGTATGCTCAAGGCACCCAAGGGTCCACTTCAGTATCCAAGGTGGGGAAGAATTGGGTGAAAGTGGATGAAAGGGTGTGAACAGTGCCTTTTGACAGGGGCAGCTCCTGTTTGGCTGAAGTACACACATGGGATTTTTAGTGCGTTTCCTTGCAAACACGAGTAATTAAGCCGACGGAGTTACTCACAGCAAACCTCAACCAACAACAAACAGAACACCGGCTCGCCACCTCTTTCATATACAAATGAACGTGTTACATTTTGAGGTTGCTGCAATACCTCGAGGCTGGTTTGGTCTGGAACACCAATCCTCTTCCTTGTTCCAGTAACAACAACTTGTCATCCAGAATGAACTAATCTGCATAATCACCATAAACTCAGCTACCGGCAGTTGCTGAGCCTAAAACAACTGTGCAGTGATTCCAAACTAAAGATTTAAAAAAAATTATGAAAGGACAGAGAAGAGAAGAAAGAGATGGCTGTGAAGGAAGAAGAGATCAGACGAGTAAAGGTGGTCAGAGACATATTCTCTGTTGGTGGTGCAGGACGCTGTTGCTCCACAAATCACCATCATGTCGCTGACATTCTGCAGACCCATCTGCTTTCTGCGCTGCAATGACGACGTAATGGAGTGTGATCTCCTCAATCCTTATCAGCACACAGAGCTCTTTATTCCCCATTGAGAGGTTGAGGTGCTAACTATGAGGTGCCTATTCAACGAAACAGTGCTGGCTATTTAAAAATAGCTCATTCAACAGGTCATGCACTTGCCTGCTTAATGATTGACTCCTTTTAACAGTACGATACCAAATAGGCCATGATATGTGGTTCTATTTTATGGACTCTGAAAGGAATGCGAAGCAGTTGCATTAAACAAGTTTTAATAGAGGAATTCTGTTTTAAAGATGTGTTTGGCTCTTTTATGGGGTGTTTCATAAAACTTGAGACAGAGACGAGTACAGCCTTAATTGATGAATTAATCAGCAAGAACCGAAACTTCAAAACACTTTATTACCAAGCACGCATATAACCCTTTATTGCATGTTCTTTGTTGTATGAGGGACTTTCAATATGGCGTCATAACACTGCCATGTCACTGCCTATTCCCCCCCCATCCCCTAACAAGATCTGCAAAAGTTGAAATTTGAAACGGAGCATCTAGAACTGTTATCCTGTCTCTGTCATCTATTTAGTCGAGAATCTTTAAAGTCAGTAATAAAAGTGAGGATGGAAAAGTCTGTTGCCGGCACCGGGAGAGAGCTAGACCCGACACTGACACCTAGTGTTAGAGCAAGCGACTTAGAGAGAGAGAGATCACCTCACAGGCTGCTCACATCAAGTTCATTAATGGGGCTTTACAGCAACACAAGACAGTGCCTGTCAGGGATACTTCGGACTACGAGGAGATTCATGTAGGTATGAAAAACACAAACAGAGAGGTTTGTGTTTCCCACGCCGGATTGTCAAAACAAACAGAAGCGAGGCTTGAACCAAAATATGAATTAGGGGAGAGGTGAGTGATGCTGATACAACTGAACGTGACATTGTTTCCAAAACCACACAAAGACAAATACCATCATATGGCTTACACACACAGACACACACACACACACACACGCACACACACACACATGCACGTAACAGTGAGCCTCTTAAAGCCGTAGAGCAGAGAGTGATAATTATGCGTGTAAATTCCAGGACCCCCTCTCAGCAGCTCTGCCGGCTGGTGTTGAGTCCTACCGGCCCTGCTGGTAACGGTATAACCCACATAAAGCCAGCTGTCACTGCTCCGACCCCCCCCCCCTCACCACCTCCTATCACACACTTTTACTGCAACGCTCTCAAGTGATGGCATAATCCCGTATGCAGGAACGTGAAGAATAATGTGTGCATTTGGGTCGCGAGTATGCGCTTGAGCTGAAATGTACCGATGAGCACCCGTAGACATGGACACACACACACACACACAGACACACACACACACTGGTGAGGAAGCACGCAGGCGTGAGACTCATGCAGATGAAAGTTTTCAGTGTTGACTTTAATTTATTTACAGAAGTTTAAATCAAAGTAAAGAAATACAAATGATTATGGGATGTAATGTGCAGGGACAGTCCCAACTCAAGGTCCATTAATTACTTTTTTCTGGCGCTGCACAAACAGCAAGACACAAAAAACACAATGTATCAAAGAAGTAAAAAGGATTGTGCACTCAAAAGGGCTTATAGAGACATCCCACCAAAAAAAATTAAATGAAAACAAAATAATATAAAATATATAAAACACATTTGCACAAGAAAATAGAAAAAAAAAATAGAATTACCAATAATAATATGCGCCAACAATAAAATAAAGATACACAAGATACATATTTCCAACAGTCTTCATCAGTGGGTAGAGATTGCTTACTTTGCTGCTGAGGACCATGTGATATGGTTGAAAGCTCCAGACTTGAATATCACACGAGGATCTTGAGTTTTGTCAAAGTACTATTTCCATGGTCAAGAACGAACTTTGTTTCATCATCTCCACAATGTCAATTATTGTAGTTATGACGCTGAGAAAACACAATTATAAAACAGAGTTGTATTTTTAAAATGTGTTTTGTTGGAAGGAATGTGTTATTTTCACTAAATGAGAAGAATACATCGTTAAGTTAGGACCTCTATCCCACTGAAAATTGACCTCAGCTGATTGTGATGTTTGAGAAGATATTTCACACTAAAAAGGTGGTGTACATTAAAGGATATGAAGACAGAGTTTGTGCACAAACTTACTTTCCCAATCGCACCAATAGATTGTCATGTAAATACTCTTTGAGAATATCCTTTCAGCATATGTTCACCTCATGAAAGACACTCTCTCTTTAGTTGTTGCAGGTGCTCTCTACCACTTTCTTGAGTGGTGCATATTTCCATATTCCTACCAATCTTTGGCTAGGAGATGTTTAGAGAGATAAACAGATTAAGTGTATTTTGTTATACAAAGCAGTTGTAAAACCAGCCGAGTCACCAAGAAAAAATATTGGCATCGTACGTTTCGGCAAACCCCGGATACGTTGAATGTTGCATTCGGTCAGAGCAAGTGGCGTAGTATATGGCGCGACCGTTATTGAGAGTTACGTGGGAAAATAATGAGTAGAACAAACAAGAAGGTCCAATAAGGGCGGGTGGAAGGGGTGGTGGATAGGTCCAACAAACACAGGACTTTCACTCAGGAGTTGTTCGTGTCCCGTGTGAAAGTAAACTTTACGTTTGTTGCATAACGTTGTATGTAACGTTATTTAAGAAAGTCTGTTGCGTTATTTTAACACAAACCATGATGTTTTTTTTCTAACCTTAACCAAGTTGTTTTGTTGTCTAAACCAAAGCAATTGTTTCACAACGTTAACCACGTGGCATTGTGCGTTTATACAAGCACGATACAAGGCTGATATGAAACATATTTTAGAAACATCGTCATTCAACGTATCTGGTGGTTAGCAGAAACGTACAATGCCATCATTTGTTCCGGCGACTGGGCTGCAGCAGTACAAAAGCACTGCAGTGAACCAATAAAAGTGGCAGGTGTTTGATGCAGGTTCATGCTTTTCCAAAGTTTTCATAAGTTTGTCCGTGGTGCAACGACAGATCTGGTGTATATCAGACACGTTTTCTCTGTTTGCCTTCTGTGAGTTTTATCTACAGGATAGCTTATCTCATCATTATATTTAGCAATCGTGAAACATTTCTGTGAAACTAGTCAGTCAGGGACCAAGTTCCCGTCTCATGCCTGACCATTCCAAATGTTATGCTGTTAAACCCCTCGTGAAAAATGAAAATGGATGAGTTGCACTATATAACCGGTGGTAAGCAGGCAATGAACATCCGTCCATGCATTCATTTATATCAATATACACCCACAATAATGAGGTGCCATGAAATGACCAAGCTGACCTCCTCCTTCCTTCAATGATCATGAAGTCCTCCATGAGGTCAGCACGACCACCACAACCACAGAGAGAGGTTTCCCCTCCTTCATTTTCTCCCGTGGGAATTACAGCAGCATGTTTCCCTTCCCTGCTGCATGTTTATTCTGGTATAGGCATGGAGGTGGTGTGATATCTGAGGTGCAATGAGCCAAGACTGTCGTGAACGCATTCCTCCCCATACCTGACTGGTGAATGTGAAGCATGTAAGGTAATTTGAGTGCTGCTGAACCACACCTCTGCATCTCACTCAGCCAAACACACATGGAGGAAAATGGTGCGTGACAAACATCAGGCTGAATTCACATCTGCATCTTCAAGCAGGGTGTCTGGGATGCTGAAAAAGACGGACAAAATTTATTGAACACAGCTCATGTCTGGCTGGGCAGATGGCAATCACATAATGCAACTATTTTAGCATCAGAGTGGCAAGCAGGAATCAGCTGGTTTAGTCTGGGAGGTGACTAAGAGGCGCGGAGAAGGGGGATTAGAGAGCTCTGTGGCCTCATGGTCTAACCTGGCCTGTACCGAGCTGTCGGCAAAGAGGCAGATGACAAACACAGAGAAGGAGAAGGAGAAGGAGAGGAAGACGGTGGTGGTGGTGTGGGGAGGGGGATCTGATTCCTGTTACATCATCTGTGGCCGACAGACAGTGTGGCAGACTTATCTGTCTGTGGTCTCGGGTGGCATTTGTCTGGACTAGCAGTGAGTCACACTTTCTGTTTACCTCAACATGAACCCATCCCTGAAGCTCCTCGCTCGCCGTCCAACAGCCTCCATTCACCAGCCGCATGAGGGCCGGTAGCAGGGTGGCTTCCACCCCGCGGGTTCGCATGCGATGCCAGGAATGTGCTGTGCCCACACCTTGCTTAACCATGACACCTTTCCTGTGGCTGTAGGGGCTGGATCCTTTCAAAAAAGCTCTCGACCAGGAGAGTAAATATAGCCCTTCTACTGTAGCCGCTCTTCCTCTGGAGCAGACTTGGGTCAAACAGTGTTGAAAATACCGTTCTGCTGTTTGTTTTCGCCCGCTGAGGTGCCAGATTTGTAGGTACAATAAGTGAATCCCAGGCTGTTTAGACAAGCGCAGGGAAGTGCTTGGAGGAACGTTTATTACACTTTTCAACGACAACTTAACAGACTATCTGAGTTTGACCTGATGTGGCAAACCCCAGACACCTGGCTCTCTGTGACTGTTCAAATAAACACAGGTCTAATATCAGGTCTGCTCTGGAGAGCAGATTTACACAAAGTGTCCTCATGTTGCCACTGAGAGCTGTAATGGAAGAGGGAAGCTTCCGCACATTTTACTCATTTATTATTACTAGTGCAGGTTGTTGGACACATATCACCTGAGATTTGTGCTGCAAAGGTCCACCAGTGTCCTCAAGTAGAGACAAACCACTTGCCCCCATGACAGTAAATATACAGTTTATATGTGCAACGTATTCTAATACAACGGTTCGTATGATATCTTGTGAAATACTTCCGTCCACACAAGAAACAACTACCTTAGGTTTAAGCAACAAAACTACTTAGTTAGGTTTAGGACAAGATCGACTTCGTTTGGATTAGGCAAGAAAACTACTTAGGCTTTTGGAAAAGATGACTTGGTTAGGTTTAGACAACAAAACTACTTAGTCAGGTTTAGAAAAAGATCATGATTTGGATCAAAATAACTCCAGAAGGGGTGTTACTTCAGTACGTAACTTACGTGACAAATAAATCAACGTTGACTTCTGCTTTCACACAGGACACAAACGCCGGTCTTCTGGGCGAAAGTCTGGAGCTGATGCTAGTAGTTTAGAGAGGGATGTGTATGTGTCTGTGATATTAGTTATAGTTACACATAATTTACTTAGTTACTTGGCAAAATTATCTTAACATAAAGTCTAGCTACCTATTTACAGTCCCGACATGAGAGTAGTGTCGATCTTCCTCAAAATGTAGAATGATTTCTAATAATGAAGTTGTTGAGAGTGGTAAATGGCAGTGCCCATGCAGGCCACACACCTCTCATCACATCACTACCAGTCTCCCCTCCTCCCTCGCACCGCCTGCCGCGGCTTCTTGGCAGCGGCTCATGTGACCCCCCATGAGCAAGTTCAACATTAACCAATGATGACAACATCCTCAACTGGTCAGGAAGCCCCATCAGTGGGACACAAACTCAGATTAGTGGCTCATCCCCGGTGAAAAGAGCCCCTGGCACTTTGCCCTGGCTTCCAAATCTAAACCAGCAGCGCTCTCGTGAGAATGACTGGGCTTGGACCGCCGCTGCGTTCAGCCCCCCCCCCCCCACCAACCTATACCTCTGCCAGGCAACTGCCTCACCCACATAAATAAAATACTCACATTTTTAGTGACATAAAAGATGTCATGAAAAACAATGTTGGAGAACAGTATCGAATATGATTTATCAGAGCTGGTGTTTGGAACATTTCCAAACTCTTGTCTTGGTTCACTGGGAGCTCATATTTTGTAACTAAAATCCATGTAACTGTATCCCCTCACCTATCTACTGCTTCTGCTTCTCCATTTATCTATCTCAGCCCGGAGAGGAGGAGTAGAAGCCTCTGCATCTCCGTTTCCAAGTCTTAAACTGAGGAAACCACCTAACGAGACAATGATAGAGCCAATCAAGGAAGCCGGGCTTTGCATTTATTATAAGAAGCCCAACAAAGGCCCTGGACTCATGCCGCGGGGATGAGGCCACACTTCCAGTAGAGCAAGACTAATCATGAATGCAAATAAGCACAATGAAAGCAACGAGAGCGAGAGAGGTGCTGCGACGTCCTTTGGTAAACTTCTGGGAAACGGCACTTGGCACGTCTCGGGGGTTCTACTTATCACTCAAAGAGAGACTGAAACACGCTAGCTGCTGAGACAATGATGTATTCCCACCGAGTAGACGGAGAGGGAGAGGGTAAATGAAACCGAGAGAACAAGAGATTAGCAGATAAAGTTTGTAAAAAAAAAAAAGGCAGTGTAATCATCTGCGCTAATTTGTC
Organism: Sebastes umbrosus; assembly: GCF_015220745.1. Lineage (NCBI taxonomy): Eukaryota > Metazoa > Chordata > Actinopteri > Perciformes > Sebastidae > Sebastes > Sebastes umbrosus. The sequence continues at coordinate 3,112,055 of NC_051272.1, forward strand.
CTGCTGCAGTTCGGGGCAACCAGATCCACTCGTTAGCGAAGGAGCAACGTTACAAGCAGAGCGTGCTGTAAAGTTGTATACATCGCGAGTGGAGATGTCGCTGACCTTTGACAAAATGTATTGGAGGGATGAGCAGGCTGCGAGGAAGGAATCTTTATACGCTATGTATGTGACAGCTTTATTGGGATTGATCATGTTTGAGTTGTGTGGTGAAACCTCCAGAGGGGTATCACTAACTCGAGTCTGGCAGCGCAACTGATATTGCTTCATCTCATGCAAAGCTCCGAGCTCTGAGCCTGGCATTCCTCATTATTACTGGAGATTGTTGTATATGCAATCATACGCAATGGGATATATTGATAATAAAAACCTGTAAATTGCACACGTCTCCCGCAGACACAACAAGCGGCGTATAGACACAATAAGTAGTGGAGACGACGGTAGGTAAACCGCTCAAATACACAGCGAGTTATCCGGATAAAAATAATCTCTGTATCAAGTATAGCGCGTTATTATGCTTGATTATGTGATTTAGAAATTTGTTTATGTTCGATGAGACCAGATACAGGTTAAAGTGGCTGCATCACCCGTAGTTGAGATTTAGAGAAGTATACTACGGCTCCTGGCACCGAGCTGAACCATTCAGAGACGGACGAGGCTATCTGGGCCGCGGGAGAGTGTGCCAGTTCACACTGAAACATAAGCAAATACTCAATGAATGAGCCAGCTTCCAGGAAAAAGCCAGAGCCCGGTGGAGATAGCTGCTAATCTGAGCATGAAGCGGAAACCCAAACAGAGGGCGACCGCAGGGCAGGCCACCCGAGCACGACGGCCAAATGCATCAGACACCTTTGGGTGATACCAAACCGCAGGACGCGCACGGAGCCTGGGAGCCACGGCGAAAAGGCAGAGCAGCTGTAACCCACTGTTGAAATAACTGACCACACGGAGAACGTCAGCAAAGAGCAACCGTCCCACCGCTGACTTTAAGGAGCGAGGAACTCTATACATTACACTTAAAACATGCAATAGAGGATGTGCAAAGGGTTCACTGACTGCCACTGCTGAGCATTTTACAATTCTGGCAGTTCTTTAGTATGAGAAGAATTTTCAGTGGTATTAAAACAGGGAAAAACAGGCGTTATTAAAGGTTGTTTTTTCGCCAAATGAGACAGAGTGTTCAGAAAGGAAACCACATCGTATTGTGTAAGAATGTGTGGTACTACAGTTCATCATTAACATTTTGTCGCTGGGTGAAACATGTGCTGTTGAGGTTAGATTTTAAGGCCGATCTGAGCCTGAAAATGTCACTGAGAATGTGCAGTTATGTCCATTGCCTTGGGAAACTTGGATTCCCACCGCGTTGAGAAACTACCATGAAGACCCACAGCCACGTCCCCTTCTCTCTCTCGTCGCTGTGGGCCTGCCACCTTGTGCCAAGCAGGACTTGATTTTTGTCTGTAATCTTGGAGACATGGGTCATACAAAAGGAGAAGCCCAGAAAGTAACTTTGACAATCTTCTCTCCCACCTGGTGAAGACAAAAACATCTGGCCTATTGCAGCACTTCTTCTTTCTTTGTTGGAAAATCACTACAGATCTTCCAGGTGAATTTTCCCTCATTCACATAAAGTTTTATAAAAATTCTCTCATGTTCCCGGTCGATCACGCCCCACACTGAGAAGTGATTCCCTCACGTCTAATATAAAATTAGCTGTGATGAACTTGTCCTTGCTCCGCGCTGTCTGAGACTTTCTCTTCTTTCCCACTATACAAACGTACAACAAACAGAACAAACACTAAATGTGACAGCTTTTTTTCATTTTGATCATCTTGACCAAAATAATGGAGGTATTCAAGATTAAAGTGTCCACTGCGACTAATCTAAGTCTGCTACTTCAAGGCTTTATGTAAATAAATAGTGAAATAGTGTTTACTATTCATCAGTGTATGAGTCGCAGAGATTTCACCGAAGGGAAAAGCCTTTTAATCATGGAAATATCATGCTGTATCATCCTCTCTGAACAAAAATAGATATAAAGTACTACAACACCTTTAAGAGGAACACAGGCAAAACTGACTTGACTTAATACAACAATTTTTATGTGTTAGGAATATACGTTTAGCAAGGGATCTTTAAAGATTTCTTTTTACAGATCTCAAGGTGCTGCTACTTTATTGTAGTGCAGAGCGTAGTGATCTTTTATGTGATGGTGTGTGATTAGTTCGCCATCCGCACCTGGGATTTTAGTCCGCAGTCCGGAGAAAGTCCTGCTAATTAATTTAGCCAACGATACGATCGTCACTTTATAATCTTTCCACGTAGGACTAGCCTACATGGTGTCAGAGGAAGGCCAAGTTCCACCTGATAACTTTGACGTTTCTGAATTCGTACTCAACCCATACGGATATAATAAGGGAGTGCTGCGCAAGAACCAACGCCAACTGAGACCTCCCAGCAGGGATGGGGAGGGAAGTACAGTGAATGATGGAGAGTTGAACTCACCTGGTCCTGATGCAGATCCACCTCCTGTTACATCTCCAGCTACTGTGACATGTTCAGTGGTTAGCACATAGCCTGCAACAAGTGGCAGAATGATCACAGCAGCTGCATGTTGGTGACTGGTAGTCCATCCAGATCAACTGGTTCATGTTAAGAGACGGTTTCATAAAAGACTATTATAGTGCCAGTGTTCTGTTGATCAATGTGTTGCTTGTTAGTCAGTTAAAGAATAAAACAGCGATGTTGACCTTTGACCACCAAAATGTCATTTCATGCTTGAATCCAAGTGGACGTGTGTGCCAAATTTGAAGAAATTCCCTGAAGGCGTTCCTGAGGTATTGTGTTCACGAGAATGGGACGGACATACGTACTTGCCTCTGGCCACGGCTGCTGCTGGAACAGAAGCATAAAAATGTTTAAATCCTGAAGATAAATGTGCAAATAAATTTATGTTTTATGAAGAAACAGGGTTTTACATAATGGAAGATTTATTTTGAGTTGGACTATAAACAGTAATTTATACAGAATATTCGTTGTTATGTATTTCGCAACGTGTCTTAAAAGACTCAAAGCAAGAGTGATGTAGTGTAACGGTACTATTTTATTGTTGTGCAGAGCGTAGTGGTCTTTTGTCCAGTCAGTATGTGTTATGCTAACGTTTAGCTTTAATAAAGTCAGCCAACAATACAATCGTCTCTAAATAATCTTCCCACAGAACACTACAGTGCATAGGTTACAATGAACTTTTATGTGTCTACGATGGTCTACGATGGCGCAACGAACAATTTTTGCAACAAGAAATATGGATCCCAGAAGAAATTTCCTTGTCTCATTACAGGAAATATGGACAAAGTACAAGGCATCTGTGGTATATTTACTCAAAATGCTATTGTATTTCATGTGAAATTGATACTTCCAAATATTTGCGCTGCCCTAAAGGGCGTTTTATTACGATGTTGTAATGTTGCATACAAAATTACATTACAAAGAAATGGCTTAAACTGCAAAAACAGAAACCAAAATGATTATGGACGTTCATAAGTCACTCAATGAACTACTCCCTCAGCAAAGTCGGACGATGTCCGGGTATTCCTTTCTCACAGGAAAGGACAATAATAGAGAAAGCCAAGAAGTCTTCTCACACTACTGTAATTCATATTGACAGGAAAACAATAACACTGTGGTTGTTTCACAAACAACTGGAAAACACGAATGCGGGCTTTCCCCATATTTTTGTTTGTGGAAAGGCCTGTTTGTCCTCAATATGTCACATTCTTCCCCATCAGTGGCACAACACACCACATGGCCTCGGCCTAATGTTGTGGGTTTCCGCATAGGAGTAGCCAAAGCATATTTCACAAACACACATTTCACACTAACATGTGTTGCACTGATATGTTTCTGGGAACACTAATCGAGGAAAGTTGGTGGAAATAGTATCTATTGAGCGTTAGGAATAATTCCTAAAGATAATACTTTGAAGCACACGCTCACATGCACACAGAAATGCATCCAGAGATACCGCCACCCACCCATAAGGAAGTAAGCACCACATAAGAAAATAATATGGTAAACAGGAAACATGGGCGTAAGAATGCCAAAATGCATTCTGCAGTTTCAGCTCCAGTCTGTCCTCAGCATCTATTTCTGGGAAAGATTGTGAAAACAGCCGGCAGGCTATCATTGCAGAAGAAAAAATAACTGCTCCTTGGAGTGAAATAATATTGTACCATATAGGTCAAATAAATGACAAGTCTAATCAGTGACAGTAGATATGTAAATGTGATGTTTATGAGCTCAGTGAAAACCATAAAGGAGGCCAGTTTTCCTCTTTATTGTCTGCAGCTGTCTGGTTGAGTCACTGGCATTGTAAATTGGCGAGTGGGCAGCAGCGTTTTGAGCAGACCGTGGCGCTCCGCCAGCTTTTGGTTCCTGTCATTATCTGTGCTTTGTGTCTCAGTGATGGCCACATGCACGTAATGAATAGGCAACTCTTTTCCATTAAAATAATACCCTCATCAAGTGGGGCTCCTGTCAGCGAAGTTGCCTCTGTGCCCGGCCGAGCTCCGTGCTTCCAGACGGCTCACGGAGCGAAGGGGCCAAAGGCTGGAATTTTAATTGTTTCACGGGAATCAACTAGTTAGCCATTCAAACAAGGCTGGCGCAGGACAGCTTTCCATGAGAGATGATGAGCAGATAGAAAGGGAGGATTTAGGAAATGTTGCCGTAAATTAATCCCGGACACAACTTTGGAAAGTTTTGTCTGGTTGAAATGGACTACAAAGGGTGGACTACAAAGAGAAGTGGACTTGAAAGAAGAAGTTAGACGGAGAGTGAGGAGGGGGGGTATAGGCGGCTACTTGTGAAGTTTGCCAAAGGAAAGATGCATCCTTTTGAGTCTCAGGGAGATTAGACATTTCTTCAAGTGACAAAACACCTTATTAACCTCCGCATGACCCTTCAGGATTGACCTTTGACTTGTGACCCCGACACCGCTGAGCCTTACTCCCGTTGGGAGTCATCAGCATGAGCCTTTTCATTACAACTAACGGTTGTGCCAAAACGCCAAAAAGAAAGAGAGAATGTGAGGATTGTCTGGGTGCATGTGGGACAGAAGACGGAGGGATGGAAGTAAAAGGGGGGATGCAACAGAGAGAGAGAAGAGTTTAATTAGAGACACAGCACCGCTGGTAATCCACTCTCACCCTATTCATGGACAGAACAAGGGTGGGAGGGATGGGCAGGGAAAGATGAGAAGTTTTTAACAAGAGGTCAGAGAAACTTTGGCTTAGAACATGGGCCTTTATCAAATCCACTGGCAAATCCGCAGATTAGTCCAGTCCATTGTTTTCAGGAAGTCCACTCCCACCGACCCCGAATGCAGGAGGCGGATTTAGGAACTTTGCAAGAGCTCCAAGCCACTGAGCTGGATGGCAGAGTGCGCATGTGTGCGTACACGTGTGCCTGTGTGTGTGTGTGTGTGTGTGTGTGCATGGTGGGGGGGAAGGGGGATGACACAGTGAGGAAGGGGTTGTCAGGAAGGCTTGGGCTCAAGCGCGAAAGCTCTGACCAAAAAATTCCAATGATCGCTCATGACTTTCTGGCCACCAATAGCAACGCAGACGGATGGCGGGCCGGCTTCCCATTGTGACCTCTCCATAGATAATATGTACTTTGGAAACTGTCATCCCTCATGGTTTCATTAAACCTTTTTTGATATTTACATGGCCTGCGGAGCTGTTCTCTATACAGAGTCAATTTGGTCAAAATGTGAAATTCTCCCCCTTGAATAAACACTATGCTTTCTTCCCTGCAGAGTCACTTTACCACAACCAAAGTCACTGGCATTTGATATAGAGCTATGGTCAAAACACTTGTGGACAGCAACAAAAAATCAAACAAAGGACTATGGATCAAATATTCAATTCAACATTTTGACAAAAGCCTATTCTTTTCCCCTCCTCTTCCTCTTCTTTACCTGCTACTCGTCACAGTGCGTCTCCAGCGTTATGCTTCCTGTGCTATTCAGCCCGGGGAAATGGGGCATTGGAGTGATGACAAGGAGGAAGAATCACTTGCGAGCACTGAATCTGTCTTAGCGCACTCCTGCACCTATTTAAGGTAGGACTCTTTCAACTCCGAAACCAGGATAGGAGGAGAGAAAACACATTAGCAAAATAGGCAGAAAGCCGAGACACAAAAGGCAAATGATTTATTATAGCTTTCAGCAGAAAATACCTGCCGAGGAGTGCAGGCCCTCAGGTGCTTTTCTGGCAGAGTGTAGAGGAGGATAAGAGCGTCGGTGCTGAGAGATGCGCTGGAATGAGGAGCAGGGGAGTCTTTGGCAAGTAGGTAGGCAGAGAAGATGTTGGTACCTCTCCTCCGCAGGTGGGGATTTCAGGGAGAGCTGAGGGAAGGGTGCTTCAGCCACCGGAGGGGAGCTGGGAGGCATTTTTGCCTCAGTTGTTTTCTTAAAAATCCGTATTCATGACCCGCAGGCTGGTGGTGCTTGCTTGAAAATAAAAAAAATAAAAAACTTGACACCTGTGATGAAGTGCAAGATAAAAAAACTTTGTTACGGACAATAAAATCTGTTTTCTGAAAGATTTTATTATTTGACTCATACCCCATATTATAAGAGAACATGTCAGGTGATAAATATATACATAACTAATAATTTATCACACTTCCTTATTATGCACATTTTAGTAACTATTGTTGACTGTGTGCCCCTTCAGGAAAGGTGGGGCGTCATACTGAGTTGTTATTTTAACTGAATGCATTATTGTATTTTTCAAAGCGTTCAAATGCAATAATGTACCATTACAGAAATGTGCAATAGAGTAGATTTAGCTCAGTTTGGCCATGGCCATTGCTTTTGTGTTGAAAATGTTGAATCACCTTTATTCAGCTGTTAGAAATAAAGTCAGTGACAACAAGGATGGGGCATTAAAATGGTAAGGTGATTGGGATGTAAGGATGCATTACTTCACTTTGGTGACACAAAAAGGTTACTTATATATGTAATAAAAATTACATGTCATTGGTTATAGTCTATGGCATGTAAGTCAGGAATGAGTCATTATTATTATTATTATTATCTCCACCAGGAGATTATGTATTCAGTCATGTTCGTGAGTGAGTGCGTGTATGTGCTTCTCAGTGTCTGTCCATGGCTAATCTTGCATACAGCTGGACCCATCATTCTAATATTTTTTGTGCTCATTTATGACTGTATGCTGAAGGACCTCTCGTGGTTGCAGTGATTCACACTTTTAAAATTTCATGTATGTATGAATGTCTGTCAAACTGAACCGAGCGCTGAATACAATGAAGCTAACAGAGCTAACAGCTAACGGAACTCAACACACAGCAGGACTGACAGTTTCTGTTCAGAGGAAGCAACATGGAGCGTTCCACAGTGAACTGCAGTTCAGCTGCACGGAGCCGGTGCTCAAACAGCTACTGTACATAAATTAAAATGAGAGCGTATCTGTGGTGTGAGACGTGCGAGTGAAAAACATATGCTTGTGGTTTGTATTCATTCAATCAAACATTACAGCAGTGGTCGTTGCAGACACACCTGGCGGAGATCTGCACTCTACTGAGTGCACACTTCTAGTTACGAAAGTGAAGTCTCGTCTCAGGATTTGACAATCCTGCGCCAGGCCTTTCTTTTGTGGTCCAAAACAATGTCTGTGGATCAAATCAGAAACTCTGTCTCTTTGTAAAAGATCATTTTATATGGCAGTCCAACCAGCCACCACTCTTAATTGAACGTATGAACCAATACTGGCTTAACAGCACACATTCCTCACAATGTGACAGCGCCAAGGACTGTTGAGCTGTTTGAAACGGGAAATAACTGTGGAAACAAACTGTGTTGATCAACAACTCTTAAGGCATTATAGAGTTGGAAACAAACATTTCAACCTCTATTACTACATATTCCAAACCACTTTAAAAAAAAAAGAAAAAAAAAAAAGTAATGTGAACAACTCAGACGCCATATTCAAAAAGCATTTTTCTAGGATTTCATAGAAGTGTTTCCTTTTAGAGTGTATTCACAAAGTTAGGAAGAGCATCTCTCAAAACTAACTAAACTAAGGCTTGGCTCTAACTGTCCACTTATTGGTGGATGCATTTCCAGATTATGGACCCAAAAAATCACATCTACAAGGATTCTTGTGCCTTTCACACTAAAAGCGTGTTAAGAGTTAAGCGTATTTCACACACACACACACACACACACACACGCACACACACACACACACACACACACACACACACACACACACTACCGTAAAAAAAAACACTGGCGCCACTATTCTGTTTGACAATTCCATATTTGCACGCTGCTCTGTGGCACAGCACTGGCACAGCTGGGACTCGGAGTAAACTGGATAACAACATCAAACTTCTCTCCTATGTAGACATGCATCACGGTTTTTAGGCCAACAAGGCCTACGGTACACCAGGCAGTCCGGTGATGGCCGTGAAGACGGCTTAACTTTTTTGGCGCCGGCTAAAATCAATGAAAACATTTTTTAAATCATATTACACATTGTTCAGTGTAGCATATAAATCTACCCGCTGGTGAGTAAGATTTCCCCCAGTTCTTCATATCTGCATTTTCCTAGTGGAAAATGTGACAGAGATCTGTTGTGGACAAGGGTGCAGACTAGATCTACTCCAATCAAAATGCTGTCACAATGCATGTAAAAAGCTAAGTGTTGTTAAATAGGAGCTCATTCAATCTTTCAAAAAAATGTTGATCCGTGGGGCGACCCCATAGCCGAGTAGTTAGGGCGCAAATGCCCTGAGCAGCGAGGCCCCCGTTCAATCCCCGGCTGGCCGGACCGTTTGCTGCATGTCATTTCCCTACTCTATTTCCCCACATTTCTTATCTCTCTCCCCACAAATAAAGGCATAAAATGTCCCAAAAATAATAATAATAAAACACAAAAAAAACAATGTTAACCCAACTACAACTTTGGTGAAGTGAAAAGATGGCTTTCACACTAAACTTTTAGGACAAGACATTATTGACTTAAGAGGTTTTAAACAGTAGCTCTCTTAAAATGTTTGTGAATTAATTCACACTTTGTCGTTGAAACTGCGTTGTCAATTACGTTTCAAGGGAACGTATCTTCTCAGGATTATGTTTGTATTTCACGTATCACAAAACTGTTTATTCAAAGTCTGCATAAGTCCCCATAGGGAGAAGGTCAGGAAGGTAAGATGGGTCAAAGACGGGGCTTTCACCCAGGAGGCTGGTGTCCGTGTCCCTTATTAAACCAAAAGTAACTTACTTATTTTAACTCAACCACGACCTTTTACTAAACCTAACCAAGAAGTTTTGTTGCCTAAACCTAAACATAATTGAGAATACAGTTTCAAAAGCGCCACAAGCAGTTAAAACACTATAACGCTGATAAACATGTATGTAAAAATGTTGATATGAACATTGATGTGGTTCAGAAACGTCAAGATTCAACGTATCCCTGGTTGGCTGAGATGTACAATGCCAACATTCTGGCGACTGGGTTGGCTGTACTCAAAAGAGTCTCAAAAAAGCCGGCCTTCATAGAGAGGGGAGAGATGCATTAATCATTTAAATATGGGGATAATGGCGGGCGCTTTCAGACAGTCTATCTTGGGAGGCATTCATAGAGTTTGCACATGAACAATGCCAGAAATAGTTGTGTAAAAACAGAGCCTGAGAGAGAAATTCATATCCTGCTTATACTTTCTCACATCGGCACAGCTGGCCAATCACACGGCTCGGCTGAAGTTAGAAGGTGGAGACAGTCCACTCCACTCTGACTCGTACTGCAGAGTTTAGACGTTGTTACACATGTCTTAACACCATTTTGTCCAAAATACATCTTTTTCACCCCCCACGTTTTTTGTGCTACTTTCTGTGCAAACTGTCCCTTAGGTGGCAATGCTAATTTTATTATTTTAAATGTATTATATATGCAAGTATTTATGCTCTGGCAGGTTTTTGGGGTTTGCCTTTTGACACAACTCTAAAGGCTACATGTTGCTGTTGTTTACTGTATTTAGCAACTCATTCAATAAATGTTTTGCTTTTTTTATATATATATATAATACCCACACAGGTGTTTTCAGTTGTTCTGGCTGATTAGACCTCTCCTCAGGTTGAAGGTAGGTGGAGTTATGATGATAATCATCGACCAATAAGAACGACAAAGGTGTAATTTGTCCCGCCCTAACAGATTCAACAAAGCTAACAGGAGACTCAATTAGTCCGTACACGCCCACACAGTCCTGAGCGGAGGTCTACTCAACCAGGTTAACTGAAAACACCTGTGTGGCTGTTCAGAGGCTTCAAGACTAACAAACCTGTATATTTGGTGGAAATATGTTATGCATAGTTTATGTATTTGAGTATTTGTAGGTTTCATTAAACTTAGGTTAACACTTTTTACACTTAATGTTTCATGAGGAAAGCCCAGTGAAACCAACACGTTCTCATCCCAATTCGTCGCATACTGTCAGACCCCTCGGCGTCTCTTTTCGTTCGCAGTAAACACGTGCTTAATGTTGTGTATTAAACAAAAACATTTGCTTAGATTTAGGAAAAAACAACATGGTTGGGATTAAAATTACTATGTTTGCATGGTAAAAATGTGACTGGACGTTGTGAACACGGCACACGAACGAACAGCTGATTGTGACGTGACGCACGGGACACGAACAGCGCTCTCCTGGATCAAAGCCTTGTGTTCTTGAACCCATCCACCTCCCCTCCCGCACGCCCTGTGTGTCTCTTTCCCTACGTCACCAGGCATTTTCCCTGAGTATTTACTGTTGCTGCAGATGGGTTTTTACATTGTAGTAAATGGAAAACTCGGTGCCACTGCTAGCGCTGCTAAAAGACGCCTTGTGCCGCGGTATGGAACGCCGACGGCTGTGACAAAGCGTCGGTATTTGACGCCCTGAGAATGAGAACAGGCTGGGGAAACTGGTTCACAAAAGCCCCGATACATTGCAGAATCACCATGACTTATTTCCAACAAGGCTGGAAGACTACATCAACTTTTGCATCGCAGCTGAACTGAGTTGCCCACAACACAAAGTATTGGTCGGATTGACTAAACAAACCTGGGTTTTTTGTTTGGGTTCTGCCATAGTGCCACGGATGCCAAGTAACTCGTTTGTGATGTCTGCAGTTGTGTCTGTGTATTTTCTCAATGTAAAAGGTTCAAACACTCCTGCGATGAAAATAAACATGGCTTAAATTGCTTGCAATTTGCTGTCCTCTTGTGTAGTAAATACGCCTCAGGATCTCCCCTCCTATTGTGTAATGCCTTCGCTCATTCATACGGGAGGATCCCACATTAACTTCCACTCTCGGCATTCACACACGTCTCGCCAGCGTCAAGTCCTCCTTCAGTTCTAAAAACGTCACTGGCAACTTGAAGGAAAAGCAAATATTGAACTCAAACTTAAAAATAATTTTCCACCTCACTAAAAGGACCACACACACATACACACAGACACACACACACACACACACACACTCACACAAACACATACTGTATGCATGCATGTTGAGTGCTGGACTCTCCTCTCTCCCTCGCACTCTCTCTCACACACACACACACACAGTTCTGCTTTCCTTCAAAGCCACATCCTGAATCTCCTTCCTCAGGGGAGAAGATTTACACTGTGGTCGTCCTTCAGGTACACCAGAAGAGTTCTGCATTAAAGCCTCTACACTTACAAACCCCACATTTCTGACTTCTTACAACAAAATGAATACAGCGGAAAGAAAGGAAAGATGGAAGATCTGCATTTATGAAATCATATTAGTAGCTTCATAGAAATTTCAAACTTTCAGACACGAAAAAAACACACTGTAATAAAAAGGAAAGCAACAGAAATGACACATCAGCAGGTTAGTCTATATAAAGTTCTTATATACTGTGTATTCTTTGGCCGGGCTCCACTGGTGTCTTATGTGGAGGTTAACGGGGGCTTGAAGAGGGCAGCTGAGGCCAGGGCACTGGAGGAAGCAGTGGAGGGGGTTAATCTGAGCCCATGCACATGATCCAGGTTAACTATACTCCGTTGGCCTCTATCATTGTGGCTTGAGTCAGCTGTGTAAACCGAATTAATGAAGTGAAATATGAAGGTCCATAGCCTTGGTTGATATCAGTGTTCAGAGAATTTCTGGTAATGTGAGCATGTTACAGTCAATATTCTAAACCCTATCAACCTTCTGCAAAACTCAATTTGATTGTGGCTGTATCATTTTAAACAAGACATTTAAAACGTGTGGACCAGAGGAGATGTTTGCAGCGGAAACACACGGTTCAACTGTCACTAAAACAAACACAACCAGTAGGCCGGGTGTTCGAGACCTGAGTTTGTGTCACTAAATGTTGAGTTATTTTGAAGTTATGTCAGTGAAGTTTGGGAAAATGTTTTCAGTAGTTATGTTATGTTGTTTCCGTACGTATTTTACTTAGTTTACATACTTATTATAAGCCCAACCATGATGACGGGCTTTAAATGATGCGAAAAAAACAATTTCAAATGGTTAAGCCTGTGGTGGGATAATAGTTTGTTTTAAATACGTGATCAAAATGTGATTACGTAATCCTCGACAATGTAACAATGATCTAATTGCAATTATTTTCAAATGTAATCTGGGCTAGAAATGTTGTTTAAAAGCTCGTTTCCACATTACGACGTAAACTCATGAACACACTGATGTCGGAAGAACAACTTCCCACGCGGGAAATTGGACCATACGAGGAGCACGGGAATGCAGCATAACTGTCAGCTAAGAAACATCAAGTCCAAGCTAGCAACATCAGAAGCTATCACCCCTCTTGCTATGAATAAAGACTGGAAAAATAGAGAAGAATTGGTCCTAAAATTAACCAAAAGTTTGCAGGACTAATGCACAGGAATGCTGCTTTGCCACCCGACTATGCACACGTTTCATTTTCAAAAAACACACAGCTAGCGTGCTAGCTTCCACACCCCTGATTCAAATGTAACGTTACAAATATGAAAACCCGCTATCGCTGATCTCCGCTATCTATCTCTGAAAACATGCCATGTAGCCTCAAACTCAATAATTAAGTATGAAAATGGTAAAAGCATAATGTCTTTACAAATACATTTGCATTTTAAATTTGAGCGTCTTTTCGTAACTCACCTGCAACTCGCGTCCCCTCCTTGACGAACTCGGCGTGGAACTGACATCACCTGTTGCGCTTGCGTTTGAGGCCAAATGGATTAATGTTGGTGCGCAAGGAAAAATAGTCCTAAATGAAACTCGAGGGAATAAAGCATACAGTTAAGTTCCTATATTGGCTGTACACATGATAGCATATTGTGTTTAGAATAATAACTCTTCGATAACACAGTTCATGTGTAAACACAAACGTTCACACTCACACGCTGTTACGTTATATCGTTGTTATGTTAAACGGCGTTTATTCAGTTACACAATTGTCAAACAAGTTTTCCTCGAAATCCCATTCCCCCTTAAATTATGTTTTCATGTCGGCAAAGGGTCGAAATGAAGTCATGTTGTGACTCGACATCTTAATGTCGGCCTCGAGGTCGAGGAAATGTTTGCCGGGAAAACAACAGGACACGGTTTGATTTTTGCAAGCAGCAACAGAACTCAAAGCGGCTGGGCCACACAAGGCACGGCAGTGGAGATTAAATGACTGTTGATGTTTTGACCTGCGGTTTGCAGTAAGCAAATGTCTGCATGTAGGGGTCCAGTTTATAGGGCTACACCAAACTGCCAAAGCTTCATATTGTTGAAACTTTGACAGTTTGACTGCAGATAATGTGTGAAATTTTACCACTTATTATGTGCGATGCATCACGGGTTTTAATAGTATTGTAATCTGAAACTGGCCTGTCTCTATAACATCCTTGGTGTAATCATAAATACAAATGATTGGAAAATGCCCTAAAGAAATAATACTGGATTCAGGGGGCAGCTATTTGAAAGCGTCACTGTGAATATTTGCAATTCCAAACTGGTCATTATATTTAATTCATGCCGACACTGATACAGTTTAACCCGTCATTCTGTGACGGCCGATGCACACGATTGGCTGGCAATAGACACCACCCACCTATCACAAGGGCCACCAATCTACAGTAAATGATGCTTTAGCTTCCTGCGGCCAGCATAGTGTCAGCTAACACATCATCAGCATTCCTGAAGTCTTGCCCAGTGCAAAGGTCTATTTACACTGCCATAATAACACAATTGTTCAAATGGGCTGCACGAAATATGAAATGAAACGGGAGAAGAATGGAATCCAGCCTGATATGCTTGGTTTCAGAGAGGAAGGAATTGCCTGTCTCGCCTTGTTTACCGTACTCGGGCAAAATAAATCATAATGCTGACAAATGTACATTTCTTTCCAATCTACGAGCATATAATGTCTTTGTGCGGTTTCTTGTCACAGGGTATTCTGTCAGATGCAATTACGTACAGCAAACGTTCTTCCTAGAAATAAGCAATTCACCATAGAGGTAGTAATACACTCCGGGTTAGATTGTTGCCCTCTGGGCTGCATTTAATGTTGTTTACTTTGCAACGTACATTACAATAATATGTCTGAGATTTGGCAATTTCACCGACCTTGGATATAACACATGGCCTGACCAACCAGATGCCAACATGTCTGTGTTTCATGCTCAATATTGAAGGCCGTGAGCAGATTAGAATAAAAGCACAGAAAATTCCTTTGCAGTGCATTTCAGTTCTGATTTCGAACCTCCCCATGGTGGTGGTATCTTGCAGGTCTGTCACGGATTCTTCGCTGTAGAGTCTTTAATACAGGTCTTAATAAAACATGACAAGATTAGACTCGCCAATGGTCTCAAAACATAAACATTTACTATGAAAGCAGTAGACGTCGAGGCTTCCAGATGTCGTCTTTCTACAGAGCAGGTTTCCAAGGAACTCAATCCAACAGCACAAGGCTGGACAAGGCAGAGAAAAAAAAACAAAGTGTTTTAGTCTGTGGCATTTCTGTCAAGCAGCAGATAAAATCAGTACATTGTCTGATGGAGAGGTATGCATGGCTTTCCCGGAACAGAATAGCCCAACAAAACTGTTGCTAAAATAAAAATCCGCTGCTTATATAAAACTGCCGCTCAAGAACGAAAAGAGCAAGAAGATTTGGTAACTGTGAAAACAGGTATTTGTTACCAGTTTGATTATGAGGAATTACTTACTTTGACATGATGTTCTATTTAAAGGTGCAATGTGTAATGCCCGGACACATGCTGCGGACAAATAGGGGGCAGCACTTCACTGTTCAAGACACCATTCAAGATTGTGTACAGTTAGACCAAGCCCCCAGGAAGAGCGCCGGGTTTTGAAGTAAATTTTCGAAGTGACCAAACGGCGGTACTTCAACTTCCGTGTCCGTCACGTGATGCCATTAGGCCCAAAAACACTTTTTCCCATAGACTTACATTGGGAAAGAGACATCTGTAACTCAGTGGATCATTTTATTTTAGGTGAATCAACTTCCCAGTACGAACACTTGAATAGTCCTTATTTAAATCATTAGGGTCTAAAAGTTGTAAAATTCACTAATAGCCCGATTTGGAGTTATTTCCCTTCCTCCGTTCATGTGAATGAGCCCCAGACCGAGACTGGACCATGGGCTGGGAGGCGGAGTTAGAGGAAACGCTACTGTGCTTGCTCTATGGGCCCAATAGACGACCTTGCAATGTTCTCAAAAATTGTAGAGTGAACTTCCCAAAACTTCCAATCTTGCCTCTAGTCATAACAGTTATGGTCTCATCGGCCTATAGTTTGCGTTAAAGCTTGTTTAGCTCAGTTTTAGCGAGCCCATAGTAGCAAGAAAAAACAGCCACATATTGGCATCATTTTTAATGTTTTTCGGTACGTTTTGTGTTGTCATTAGTTGCACCAAAGACACGATTCACTAAATAGCCAACGTTAGATGTAACTAACCAGTCTAAATGACTGTTTACCCTTGTTTTGCTTATTTTTATATCGCTTCTTTTCTTTGTCGCCAAATGTGGTTTCTTGCCAGGGGTGGTTGGGATGGTAATAAAGGCCGCTTACTAAGAGCTTCAGCAATCTTTTCCCGTATTGTGCCACTACCCGGGGGCTGTACTTGTCAATGTGATGGGCAAGTTCTCGGGGCAGCTCTACTTCTTCGTCCTCTCATGTTGGACTGAGGGCAGACTGGTCGCTACAATGGCTCACTATCGCCTCTCGAGGTACAAGTGGTATTACAAGACAGGACGGGCCGGGGCTAGCAACATAGCATGCTCATTTCAGTAGATATCTCTGCAACACAATACATAGACGTCTTTGACATAACGTCAACACTGTTACTTCTTCACATTCTGTTGATAAAGTTAATTTTTTAATGTTTTAAACAAAAATATATCTGATTCATTGCACCGTTACACAGACTGATGGGAGAAAAAAACCTTAAAACATGCTGGGGTTTGAGGTCTGATTCCTGTCATGACATACAAGATTTTACACTCACATTATTATAAAATGACCGACTTGTTCCACCACTAGCAGGTGATGGCAGTATTACAACGCTGCTGCTATATGCCATGTGGTAAAGTCTGGGACATTCAGAACTAGCAGTGGTTTATATTTAAGTTCCATGTATTTTCTTGCGATATTCTTGCATTGTATTACCCTGACATGCTTGTGTAAATGTCACTTCTAATGTAAGTCCTCATACTGCGTGCCATTACTCAACATCTCCCCATGAAGTTGAATGATTATGGATAGTTTTACAATAGGTAATGCTAAGCCAAGCAATAACCATGTTATTGTCCGTCTGTGGTCAGAGCGTCGGCTTCCCACGGAAGGCTCCAGGGGCCAAATGTTGCTGGATTTGTGGCCAGGGCCACACTGCAGTTTGGCCATCACATGTGTCATAGATCTGCTCGGTCCCCTGACGGTGGAACTTTGTGTCCAGAGCTGGACTGAGAGGGAAAGCTTCCTGAGGTCAGGGGAATATAATGCACTAGCTGGCTCTCAAATAAAACTGGTTTGTTTTTCTTAAGAGGAGGTTGAGGTTTTGGGTTTTCAGTCCATCACCCCCACACCACACCACCTCCACTCCTCTCCGTTTGTTACAATGGAAGCCTTATGGTGTGTGCATTTTGACCTTTTTGATTTTGACACAAGGTGGTGATTGGCAGAAAACGTGTTTCATCGTGACTGGAGCTCTGGTTTGGCCCGCATAAATGTCAGCTGTGTATAAATTTGTTGAAGAGTGGACTGTGTAAATAGAGCCATTGTTGGAAAGGCTTTTGACATTAAGAATATTACACAGAATAAACCACATATTGTGCGCTAGACTGTTAAAAATACCATTTGCAAACACAGCCAATGTATGAACGGCCATTTCACAAGTTTATGCCCATTTCATATTTGACAAAAATGGTTAACTTTAAAGACAAAAACAAATCTCTCAACATCCACTGAGACAAAATGAGACAAAAAATGGTCATTTTCATAAACAGTGCAGTCCAAAAAAAGAAAGAAAATTGAGTCATCTCATTTTATAAGGTCATCCATGAGAAGACGTTTGTTTTATTTTTCTTAGCTATATTAAAGTCAATGGCTGGCAAAGGAAGAAGTTATGGAGAAGAAGTTGCTCTCATTTCACATTAAGTGTGAATGTACTCCGTTAACCTGGAGATAGCACGCATCCAAAATAGTTAAAGCTCATTGGGTGTAATGGTCAGTAATGGCCGGTGGTTTGGCGAGAACTGCGCCTTGTTACGCAGCTCTTCCTGTCCACACACATACTGTATAATAAAGACTTCCTCAACAGATTGGAAACCACTCCGCTCTCACAAGCACTCTTGAGTTCCTCTTTCTCTCTCTACACCCTCTCTCACTCTCTTTTCAGTCTTTCCCATTCTCTTTCTCTATCTTTTCCTTCTACATACTGACCTTCCCAGGCTGGCCTGGGTCTTTATATTTCAGGCTTTGAGGCTACATATGAAACAAAAGCAAAATTATGGGTCTGGTTTGGCTTGAGGAGAGCGCAGTGACCCCGGCATGTGGTTTTCTTAGGCCAGACCAGAGAGAGGTGAGGTGGGGAGAAGAATTTGTGTGAATCTCGCTGTGTATTTGAAGAAAACCCTAACCACAGCTAATTTGAATGTGTCATTAGCAGGAGGGGGGTGATCTAAACTTGGGCTGGCCAGTGATGGAGTGAAATCCACATACTACCGAAGACACCACTTGTTTTTTCCTTTTTTTGTTGGGAGATTTTCTGGGGGGGAAAATAGCCTCAAGAGTAAGCGCACTACTCATCACCTCATAAATCTTCTCACCTCCTCATCACTTGTCCAAGTCATGAAGCTGTAGTTTCTTGAAGCTTCTGTGACTTCTATGCAAAACATTGGATTGGTATTATCCAAATATTGATGGGTATTATTGTCACACGGTCACATGTACAATATTGTGTCCTTATTCATTAATATAATATATGTTTTGAAAAGAGGATTATTGCAGGTGTTGCAAGAAAAGGAATTGCTTGATGCAAGCAAACACCTTGGTCACACGGGTTCATACTCCAAAGTATGTCCCATTGTTGGTATACATGAAACAGAGATGTAGCAATGAAACAGATATAAATGGAGAATAGGGTATTTTGAGAGCTTACGCAGATGGATCACCCTAAAGTAAAACAATCAGTGAAGAAAGCTCACAGTTTCTTCCTGTGTCTCTTAGACTTTCCTACAGTGGGCCTGCATCGTACTGTGTGGTCTTGAACCCTATTTAGACCTAGTGGGTGACCACTGTACAATTAGGTATGCCATGTTTCACAGCAGCAGCAGAAAGTGGAATTCCTGTCAATGGAGCAGACCTTCTCATGTTTACTGCTCACATATTCTTCCCACCATTCATGGCACTGCACCCAACCTGGCTTATGGTTGATTGTATCATGCAGTTTGAATAACACAATTATAAAACCCCATAAGACACTCCGTGTTTATGTAACTGCGGATCCTCCAAGGGAAGGACTTACAACATGCAAGGATGAAAGTTGATGCCCCATATGGCAATTTCAGAGCTAACAGTGATATATGTTTCTTGGCTTAAAGGTGTTTGACACAGCTAATTTAAGGATGACACGGTTTCCTGTCAGAGGGAGAAATAGGTCAGCATCTTGCAGATTTTCCTGATATAATAATGTCCTGATATAATTGTATACATATAATCAGTGTTGGGGGTAACGCGTTAAGAGTACTCAGATTATGTTTTTGCTGTAACGAGTAAAGTAATGCGTTAGTTTGCAATTCAAGTAATCAGTTATTTAGATACGTTCTCAAATAAGCAATCTGTTATAAGAAGATCACAGTGGATTGTAAATTGTGCCTGGGAGTTCTGATTGTCTGTTTGAACTCTACCTCAAATGGGAAGAAGCACCTGCATACGCACAGCTCCACAACACTGGTGGTTGTTGAGGTGCATCGAGGAGGAGAGCGATGCCGGTGCTACAGCTCCGAAACAGCAACAGCTTTTGGCTGTCAATCCGAGGGAAATTAACGAGTTTGTAGCTGGTTACATGGTGGAGGATATTGCTACCAATATCAACTGTAGAGTCTCCATCTTTCCGTAAGATCATTAATAAAATCCTTTATGACACATGGAGGGAACAGTGCACTGACAGAAAAAAACATTTGCTAGCTACCTCGATGTAATAAAGAGCTGTAAAGGGGATATTGCCTCTGTAATTCCTGCCTGAAGAGTTACAGATGCCGTAGACAGGGTTATGCAATGACTGTAGAGTTAATACTTGTAATTTATGGTAGAACTGTAGTCTATACTGTACTGAGAGATACTCTATGGACAATATAGGCTAACCACATGCGCAAGGAATTGCAAAGGGGTTTTCATTTTTGGTAACGCAAAAGACTTTTCTCAGTAGGTAACGCATTCCATGTGTCATGATAACGCATTTTAGGCTTTTCACTTGGCAATTTATGCCACGTTGTTACCGTGAAATGGTCGCAGTTATGTTTAGGCAACAAAACTACAGTAACAGCAGCGATTAGGTTTAGGTAACAAAAACATTTGTAAGGTTTAGGATAAACATCATGGTTGGGCTTAAAATCCGTATGTAAATTAAGTAAAATCTGTATATAAACAACAAGTATGGAAAATAAATATGTATGAAAATAACGTAACTTAATAATAACTCAACATTACTTTGGGACAAGAACACCAGTCTTCTGGTCGAAAGTCCTGTATTTGTTTGACCAATCCACCTCCACTACTGCCCACTGTGAGCAGTCTTTCTAACTTTTTATTCTACGTCACTAGCTCTGAGCGTTGCATATTCACATGGAGGCATTTAAATTGCAGCCAGTACAGACTACACGGCGTTAAACATGCCAAAAGCAAGAACAAGTTTTTTATTGCACGTTAAATTACTTACAAATTGCCTTGTCATTCATAAGCCATTCGGTGAGAATGGGCTGATAAACACATAACACAATTTTTAACACATTATTTACATCAAAATCCATGAAAATGTCAACCTTCAGTGTTATTATCCTTCCTCATCAGTCTAGATGCCAAGAAACAACTACATTAATGCCAAAATGCCTGTTATATATCGGACCATCCAGGGAGGATCTCGTCAGGCCTTTGAGAAGACAGTGTTAGCACCATAAAACAG
Organism: Sebastes umbrosus; assembly: GCF_015220745.1. Lineage (NCBI taxonomy): Eukaryota > Metazoa > Chordata > Actinopteri > Perciformes > Sebastidae > Sebastes > Sebastes umbrosus. The sequence continues at coordinate 3,132,784 of NC_051272.1, forward strand.
TCTTCAAGTATTCTGGTTTGCACTTTTGTGGAGGAGTCCATTGCCAAGTATTCAGCGTGTTTATAGATTTCAGTCAGTGACTGCTGAAAGATGACAGCTAAGAATATCCACAAAGACAGACTAGACAATCATGTTTTTAAAGGAAGGGGGGTCTGCGTCGGTGGGGAAAAAAGAACAACAATGGAGAAAAATCACATTATGGTTTTAATTCCCTGAGCCAAATGGTGCCATGCTTCACTCATAATGGTGGAAAGGAGAGTTGAAGCATCGAAGTGTAGAGGGAGGTCCCATACCCATGACTGTCTTGAGAAAACCCAGCAAAAAAGCCACAGCTCTGGAATCACATGTTAAAATCATTACAGTGTAAGACCCCTTACCACGGCAACCATGCCCTAACGAGAAATCTATTCATGCTGCTGCTCGCTGAGTGGTGATGGTGGGAGGTTTGGTGACAGACCCTTGCGTGAACTACCATTGCTTCATCACCCTGTAGCCCAATTGCACATCCTTGAGATTAAGCTACAAAGGCCTCCATGGCCGCTTAACAAACGCCAACCGAACGCGATGGCTTCTCAGAATCCACAATGCGTACAAACTGGGCCTTTCTCACTCTCCTCTTCAATTACCAAATACCACACACACAGTCCATTTCAAAACACAGCCGGCATCCATAAATTGTAAGAAACCATTGACTGATTGGCAACGAGCTCTTTTTAAAATAAAGAGCTCTCTTAAATCTACCTACTTCTGCTCAAGTGGTCATTCGAAAGTGGGAACCTTGACAGTCTGATGAGATCACAATATATTTTAAGGCTGATTCCTCTCTTGAAACACACACTCTTTAGTCGTTGACCCAATATCAGCAGGAAATCTAAATGTATTCTCATGCATTTAAGACTTATTCTCAGCCATTCCTCATAACAAGCGGATGGCTTCCTGGCAGGTCCATCTGTTGGACAGTACTGATCCAAAGGGTGACCAGTGGTCACAGTGGGTACCACCCTCTTCCCACACTTGGTGTCTAGGCAAGTGGGCACTGAAGCCAGAACGTGCTCTGGGTAAAGGGCTGTGTGTGGTCCATGGAGCTCCCACGACAGTCTAGTGTTGTCCAAAAGAAAGCCAATGCCAAATCCACAATGTACGTAAAAACGTAATAACATTTCCTCGAATTCGGGAAATTATATTTTGAAGAATATACAAAAGGACATCTACTCTTCTAGAATATACTGTAAATATTTCCATTGGACTGTACATGCGTCATTGTCCCTGTCAAAGTATTGTTATTCTTGCTCTATAAAGGACACTTTTTGTGCCACCAAAACGCAATAACAAACAATTTTAACAATTTGGAAACCATTTGTGTCTTTAGTCCTAACTCATTCTAATGTAACTCACAAAGAAAATTACTTTTGCATTATAATGATTATTAATTTAGTGACTGTGATGATAAGACAGAACAATGAAGCTGACTATTATGATGACATTTTCTGGGATGAGATACTCCCCCTAGTCATGTCTCAAAGGAGATGGCAAAAAGGCTGCTTCTTCATCTTGTGCGTTCCCCAGCACACAGCGGGTCTGCTCTTAATTGTGGCAGGGAGAACATCGGCAAGACTCATTCTATTCTTCATTTCATCCCACAGACACACCAGAAAACAGCTAGTAGTTTCTGCAAGCTCCATTTTCCACGGGAGACAGCCACAAGCCCAAAAAAGCAAAGCGCAATGTCATCACCCAGGAATCCAAGAAATACCAGAACGTCTGAGTTTTATTACAAAAATCATCTGTGAGCACAAACAAATGTGGAGCACAAACATGCCTTTTAATTGAGAAGGCAGATGGTCCCATCGCGGGCGGGACGGCAGCGAGAAGCGACTTTGGAAAACAAAGCATTCGCGGCGACCACGACCCTCCATTTCTGCTGCTCCGACAGGGAGACAGGGTCTGGGGTTGGAACCCACAAGACGCAAACAGAAATCACCATAGTTGCCTCGGCGAGACACACAGACAGACAGACCAATTCACAGCAACAAGTTGTATTGGGTTTCCGGGGGGAATGTTGTTTATCCACTTTATCATCATTGTTGTGTTTGTCTTCTGCTGTTTCTTTGATAGCTTTGGGAATGAAGCCACGTCCATCCCGACCTGAAATCCTAAATGCAAAGAGACGGGGGGAACGGTTGAAAACACAACATTTACACTGAAATAAACACTCTGGATGGGATCTACAGAGTGATCGTCATGTAAAAGCTCATATCTTGGTAGTCGCCGTAATTGGAGGAATTCCACTGGCTGAAATGTAAATGATTTGAATAACATGTATGAAAATGTTTTCTGTTGGCTGGGATTATAGTAGAAGTATTCTGAGGAACCAAATCTCCCCTAAAGATGCCTTCCCTCCCAGACTGATCATAGTAACTGGATCCTCTGTTTAATAGTTTGCTGTAGCAGGGGACTGACTGAGTGGTTTCCATTCCGCTGGGCTGTAACCGATTGTCCCAGTGACCACAACAAAGGGTGAAAAAGGAAGGAGGGTGAGGGGATAGAGAATAACTCGGGGCTCAGTATGGATTGGAGAAACCCTGAGATCAATGACTCAATGGCTTCCAGAGTCTCCTCTGGCTTAACTGCATTTTAACCCTAACCTTATCTGTAGCATCTGCTTTATCCTTACCACACAACAAGTCAAGGCTGTGTGATACATAGTTTGTATAACATCATCATACACACAGGATATGGTGTCTAACAACCAGTCTGGTTTCTCTGAACTTTACTCTAATAGGTCGGAATCAGGAAGGCTTGATCTATTTAATTCACCCAGACATGAGAGGAAACAGAAAAAGACATCATCACAGCGGTCTACCAACAATGTAGGCCATATGTCCATTAAGTAGGCATTTTGTGTAGTAGATGTGTGTGTTCGCAAGGGTGACTGCTATGTCAACAGACGTATGGCGTACAGACTGTGATGAAGTGGCGTTCACAGACGTGCTCTACAGGCGTCCATACTGTAGCGGGGTAACCATTAACCCAACCTACTTTTGTGCGTATGACCTAGCACCAATGCAAGAACCATTTTTGATGGATTTCCCCAACGCTCTGAAGTTACAAAGGCAGAAAACACCCATGTTGAGAAACAAAATGTGACATATTAATTATCATTGGCAATTGTAAGCTACGTTTAGTCACACAGAAGAACTCCGTGCCAGCGTGCCAGATTCAAAGGCCTTCCACTCATTAATATCACAGATGACCTTTGTCTCATTGCGGTTCCTGGAAACCGAAACCGCTCCATAGTCATGCACGGAGTCAAATGGAGCATTGAGAAGGCAGAGATACAATGATGGTAATGGGAAAGCAGGCATTGTGACTTGTCACCAAATTAAAAAATGTGCCTTTTGACGCCTTAAGTCCTTTTCCCCCATGATGATGCCTCTGAACGCTCGGGTAATTAATTCTCTGAATCTCTGTTCTTCAAATTTGAGTGTACGCAGAGACAGTGGTTTAGGAACAATGACATACAGATGTGCTTTGGAAGATTGAGCTTTGCCATTACAAAGAAAAAAATAGTATTTCTATCAAAAAAACATTTTTGTTCTCATTGAGCTCAGGCAAAAACAATTATAGCTTTTACATTGTCTCATAGCGGCTGATTTATTCTCCACTTCCCAGGATTGGTTCAGACTGAGTGTCTTAGCAGGCTCCGTTTTGTCTTTTCAAATCTGCGTCACACATTTGTGTTTTAATTGTGGTGATTCCAAAGCCAGACGTTTCCTTTAGATTTTGTATGTAATGTTAAAGCTTGGTTCATTACACATTCTGTTGAGTGATCCGGTGATGAATTACTGGGTGTGATTCTGACCACTGTAAGTGATGACTGTAAGTGTCAAACTCAAAAGGTCAAGTGCAAAGTAAGTTCCCCACAATTACATACTTGACACCTCAGATCAAAACATACAGCACGTAATGGTTTCCCTTGTATTGAAAATGCCAAAATCCACTGACAACTCCCCGTGTTTACAGAGCAAATCTCCCTTCTCCCGATGTGTTCCCTGTCTGGTCAGCGCTCCGAGACCTTAAGACATATGAGACGGTGCAAGGTGTCCACCGAGGGGTGACAGTTGGGTGTGTGTGCTCGGCCACAGACAAAACAGCACTCTGGCAGACACAGCAAACTCCCAGCTCATGTTCACGTATACAATGAAAGGTCAAACATTTGAGGTCAGAAGGCCATTTATGTCAGTGAAGCCTTTCGCAGACAGTCCGCTGTGAAATCAAGGTCGTTGTCAGAGTATATGGCTGAAGTCCTTAAGGGCCAAGCCTCAACGCTGGACCAGGTTTTCAAAGTGCAGACAGCTATGACGTAGGTTCAGTGTGGGACTAGAATCCGCTTAAAATCCTTCGATTTGTACTGAAACTGACATGGCAAACTAGAAAATAGCATACGAGCTGTATCAAAGCAATATAATGCATTTACTTCTCTAAATATTATGGCTTTAACTTTTAAAAAAGCATTTCAGAAAAGCTCTTGTATGACGTTTTGAAGTGTTATCCCCATTATTGGATATTTAAATCTTACAGCCAGTGTTTCATGGGATAGGGATAGTTTCCTCAATAAACAATGTGCTTTTTTATCATTATTAAGAACACATTTGTTTTAAGTGTCGCAACAGGCAATAAACGTTCACCAAATATGAAGCAAATAAATGCCACGTTAAATGACTTTACAGCGTAAGGTCAGAGACTGTTTTGGGTGGCTATCGCACCGCGTTTATATGTGGTTGGATTTGTTTCCCTTCCTTCCCTATGATATGCATCCACTTTAGCACCACGGACGTCACAGTGTGTTCCGAGCAGCTTGTAACAACAGAGAGGCTGCACGCTGAATTTTCATGAGTACGGCCTCGGTCTATATTCCCAAATGTGATTGATCCACTGTGTACTCTGGCAGCAGGTCCAGTTCAGTAGTGGTTGTAAATGGTTACGTTTAAAATCTGTAAGTTATGGAGGGGCACACTTGTGTGCTTTGTGTTTTTCTTTGGGTCAAGGTGGAGCCCCCGTATAATTGGCAGACTGTCTATCAAGCTAAACCTCAAAAGATTTAATTGATTTAAGGGGGAGGCAATAATAGGAGTCCCATATCACAAAGGCTGTATAGAACTTGTCAAGAAATATAGAGCTGTGGAGCCAATCATTTATGATCCTATTTTGGGTGAAGGCCCCAGTAGACTTTTCCGTAACATTCACATCAGATTCCCACATTGTTTTTTGTGCAATCCAACACTTTGTCAGGCTTAAATCTGAATCTTATAGGATTTTAATGTTGTACTATTTAGGTCCCAGTGGAATATATTTAAAAGTGATGGGCATAAATTTCAGCGAGTTCAGATTTTATTGCAGAGTCTGTCCTACTGGATAGAAGGCTAGATTCATGAGGGGATTTTTTTTTTTACTGAAAAGTACAAAAACATTGGTCTTAGTTTGGCTGTTTCTGCCATTGTAATGTAAGGTGGTGACAGTTGTCCAGGGAAATACATTGTTAAAACTCTGTGGCTGTGCAGTGTTGTGTTGTATGTGTCTGCCATCTATTGGACTTCTATGAAACACCACTTTGCAAATTCCTTTGAAAGCACAGTAAGTGAACATTTTGACACAGGTGAAATATGTTTAAAAAGTGGAGATAGTTAATGGTAATTTGTTTATGGTTTATTCAGATTTATAACATGACATATAACACATGCGCTAAGTTTGCAATAAATGTGCTTCAAGACTTAAAACTTATTCTCACATTTCAAAGATGTAAATTAACCCATTATCTAACATGAAATGTACCGCAAAGATGAGAATCTCGGGGAGACAGGGGCAAAACCACAGCAAGTTGGTAGTGCCCATCTACAAGACACATTTTTGTGTTTATGGTAATGAGGAACAGTGGTTTGTAAAATAGAGGAAAAAAATAAATACCCCCAAATTTATTAAAAGAACTCACTTATATCCTATAACATGTGTTGCGGTGGGAGCCGGGGTAGGACGCCAGGAAAAAGAGGGAGTGGGTGAGTGCAGGAGTCGGCCGAGCACGTGCCTCCTGAGGTCCTCTGGTCTCTGTCTGGGATCGGTCCGCCTCGCCAACCCCTGGGCTAGACTCCCATCAGCCCCATACCCCGTCTACTCTGGGCCAGACACCACCATGACCGCTTGTATTGAGAGGCCTGACCGCCATTGTGCCACAGCAGAGTACACAAACAAACAGTGCACACATACACACAGGTCTGCTCCCCTGCCATTACGTAGACTCATCAAGCCCACTCGGCTTAGTCATACCATGGGCTTCCAGTGCAAGCAGCTCCCTCTTGGCTTTGGATGGAGAATCTGGCAGAAGATATTTGCTCATTTGTCCCCACACATGTATGTGGTTTGGTAACGCTGCTAGGGACTGCTGCCCCAGCCTTTCTTACTGTCCAGATTCAAAGCCAGCCAGGCCTTTCCTGGGTAATGTCCTCCCACACAGTCTGGTTATACGGCTTTCTGTTGCTCATATTCAGCTGTTTACGTCCTTACAATGTGTTTCCTGTGGATTTTGGTATGTAGCATGCGTGAGCCAAATACGTAGGCATTGTTTTCTCTTGCAAACTACTCAGAGCCAATTTAAAGTCTCTAGACAGTCTCTCATCTTACACACTGATAAAATAGACAATGTTTTTGTAGTATAGACAATGTACAGATTTTCTTGTTCTTCTAACTTGCACAGAGAAGTGGCCTTAATTCTCATATAGTGTGAACAGCTCTTTCCAGAAATTGTACTCATGCTTTTTCCTCCTTCAAAATGGATAAAAATGGACACTTTTCTTTCTTCTGATTAGCAATTGAAAAAGACCAAAATGCCATCGAAAAAAGAAAATTTCCATCTACTCTCCAAACCAGCCCATTTAGAACTGAATTTAATTATCCAACCGATTTGCATGAAAAGGCGTATGAATGTCATGTTTATTTAGCGTGCAATACGGACACCTTTCTTGATTTTGACGTGTCATTTGTACGCCATGTAGTCTGTTCTGACTGCAATGTAAACACATAAATATGCTACGCTCAGAGTTAGTGACGTCAAATAAAAAGCGAGAAAGGCCGCTTATGGCGGGCGGATGAAGAGGTGGATGGGTCCAACAAACACAGGACTTTTAACCAGGAGACCAATGTTTTGTAAGTTATGTTAGCGACGTTTTGACATGCTTTTCGTAATTTTGTTACGTTGTTTCCGTATGTGTTTTACTTAGTTTACTTACTTATTTAAAGCCCAAACCATGATGTTTTTCCTGAGGCTAACTAAGTGGTTTTGTTGCGTCAACCTAACTGCGGACGTTACCGTAGTTTCGTTGCGAGGCGTACAAATGACACGCAAAAAAGGCTAAAATGCATCCTCATGACACGCAGAATGTCCGTGTGATGTCATGCTATTTATACTCCTTCCTGTGAGACTGGGTTGTATTACCATATAAGTTAGGTTACTCAGTTTTACATTAGCATTAAGTAACAACATTTTATTGGAAGCATTAGAAAACATGAACCATATCAAACATTGCCTGAAAGTGTGAGTTCATATTCACATGCACACACACACAGACACACACACACAGTCGTGTTTCCATCACTTTAGAGGACATTACATTGACTTAAATTCACTTCCAAAACCCTAACCATAACCGCTACTTGCCTAATCCTAACCATTACAACTAACCTTAAACCAAGTCTTCGCCCTAAAATGAAATGATTTACGTTATGGGGACTGGCATTTTGTCCCCTTAGGAAGGCGAGTCCCCACAATGTGACTGTGTAAACAGATTTATGTCCCCACAACATGAGTAATACACGCCCACACACACACACACACACACACACACACACACACACACACAGCATTTCTTCCCTCTTTTCATGTCGACCACAAGGCTGACCTGCTGGCCTCTATTTCCTCTGAAGAGGATATCCCCCTTCAGTAGAGCCTTAAAATCCATCACGGCAGACGACTTGAGATCCTGATGTATGCGCCTCCTCCGCTATTGTCTTTGAAGCGTTGGGGGGGCTTTGGCTGGGCCCGGCCACAGTGATGATTACAGTCTCATAGTTAGGCCGTTACTGACATGTGCTCAGCTCACTTTCTGTCTGATGCCACCCCCCCATGTTTGATGGAGAGAGGAGTTCTGGTTCACTGATAAACGTAATTAGGACTGTAGTTGCTGGTACCCATGCCCATGGTCTTTAACTACTGCTGCCACCTTGTTCCCCTCCCTCTGTTACTCTACCAAAGAGGATTTTCTGAAAATCCTACATCCCCCAGCTCCCATAATGACAAAGAGACCACGAGTGAAACCCACAGTCAGCGTGTTTACACGCATGCACAGAGTATGTTGAGTAGAAGCTTATGTAGCCTACAGTAACTCCACTGAGGGCATCCTGAGGACAAGCTGTCAATATACGTCTTTACTGCCCCCTTCGACAGATATCATTGGGTGCAAAGTAAACAGAATGTTCTAAATGTCACCATGGAAACTGACGTTGCACAGACCGCCACGAATAAAAGTAAACTGTGCAAAGATAATTCTATTTGCACGTCTCTGTTTGTTAGCTAATATTGACATGTCCGAATTATCATAATCAAGTTTCCTGTCGTTGGGTTATGGCTTCATTCAGGATATTGCACAAGTCATGATGTTCTCATGACCAGGGTTCACCAAGTCAAATTGTTCTGAATGTGATGAAAACATATTTCACACATTTAAATGGCTTTTTTATAGGCTAGCATATTGGCAAAATACATTTTAACTTGTTCATTATTCCCTATAAGAGACACGCTGTAGTGAGTAAATTAAGATTGAGACTCTGTGAATCATCATTCAGTAATATAGCTGTATACTGTATGTATATACAGACATTAGGACTTATTTTGTAGAATAGAGTCCCATGCCCACGGAAAAATTGGAACATTGCGTCACATAAGGGAGAGGGACCAAGCAAGTACAACAATTATAATGACAGATCCCATTCAGCCAGATGAGGTTTAAAATACTAAGCAAGTACTTATACACATTTGATGAACTGCAGCCTTCTAATTTTGAGTCTGCCAAAGGACCATCAACAAGCCGGGACAAAGAGAAATAATGGGGTACAACGAGAACTTGAATTGTTGTGTGACAAGAAGTCTGTGGAAAACTGGACCGCTGTCTTGGTGATCGAGTAGCGCTAGCTGGCGTTATACCTGCTCTATAGCGAACTCAGAGCTGGATTGGACCAATTTGGTGCCCTATAGGCGATATTTCAGCTGGTGCCTCTTCGCATCGCAGCCAATTCCACCACCAATGGGCCTTTTCTCACAGCAGATATTTTAAGACTTGTTACTAATAACACTAACAATGGCTCTGCTCTATTCAAGAGTTCCAGTGAGAGTGAGCCAGAATGCTCAATACTAGGACCCTGAAATCAAAGCAGATCAATGGAATTCATCATTAATTTCATTATGCACACCTGTGCTGTTCATACTGTGACATATCAAAATGTCTTCCGTGAAAAAAGGCGTGTTCATACACTCATACAGAAACTGCTTAGTTTTATGTCTGTGAAATTAAGCTATGCAGATCATGAGATGTTGTAGGTTATTCCCCAAACATGCTGTGGGCCAGTGATTTTCAAAGTGCGGTCCCGTGGAATATTTTCTATAAATTATAAAATTGAGCTGTATCATTAAAAGGTGCTATAGACATCTATATACATTTGCGCCAATAAAACAAAACATATTGTGTCCATTATTCCCACCCATGTTAGCTTTGGGCCAATAGAAACTCTGATATGATTGTGACACACAGCAATAAGTTCATTATCTTTAAGGTGAAAGCACTTACTGACAGTCAGCTTTAGACTGCTAAATATCTGGATTTATTAGGACTATGCCAGTCTTGCTATACTCTTCATTTTCTGAAAGCTTTTAAGCTCAATTACTTGAATTGTAGGCTATAAATGCTGTCAAGTTCAGTCCAAATGCAATTTTGATAAACTCACTCTCTGTTTAACGGAATGTAAGTGGTATTAATGTTCAATAACATTGCAAATTTCCCCACTGTGGGACTAATAAAGTATCATCTCATCTTATCTTAACATGATTTAAATTTAAATGTGTTTCTGTTTATCACTATGGAACAAGCCTGAAGTATTTAGGTTGAAGAGTTTTTTATTACAAAGTTCCAATGAAATCTAAGAGCACAAATTGTAGTAGGCATATACTTATAGTAGGGTCCTTGGAAAATGTTCTCCACTGTAAGGGGTCCTTGGCCAAAAACGTTTGAGAACCCCTGCTGTGGGCAACCCAGAAAATAGGGCCTCTTTAGGCTATATAGGCTAATCCGCCCTACTTCATGTTTTTTCCTTGTTTCATTCATCCAGGTTTAGTGTTTCCTGTTTTATGATGTTACCCATCTCTCCTCTTGTTTCAGATCACTTCACTTCCTGTCTTTGTGTGTTTTCCCGCCTTTGTGATTGTCTGCCCCGCCCTGATTAGTTTCACCTGTCCCTCGTTAGTCCTGCACTCACCTCACCTCCTGCTCACCTCTTCTCACTTCCCCTAATTACTCAGTTCAGTTCAGTTCAGTAAGGAATTCAAACACTATACTGGGAGGAAATACAATAAACAAATACTGTAAATAAAATAGTGTTTATTCCATAGAAAAAATACCTCATCCAACGCATACAGCAAGAAAGGAAAAGTGAATGCTACAAAAACAAAGGCTTATAATGTCATGAAAAGAACATTGTTGAATTTAATCATCGTATCCTTTAATGACCTTTCTAAATGCATGCACTTTCAATTTAAAAAAAACTCTCTGGATTTCTTAAGAGATTTTTAATAACATAACGTTCATCCATATTTAGCTCCATTATGCCAGACGCAATGCAGGAGTGCACTTCAGGCTGAGCTTGTCATCAAAACAAAGTGTAGGTTAGTGCTCTCATCAGAAGCAGACTGTCAAAAGTAATCAAACACAACATTAAAACCTCGACACTGACCTATGCATTGATTTAACAAAATCAATGTGTACAGTGTTGACAATGGATGTCTTGATACATGTGGTAAGGTTTGGCCTCCACTTCTCAGAACCAGAACTCCGAGACGAAGATGTGAACGTTGATGATGTTCTGGCCGGCTTCGCCCTGAGTCGTCAGGTTGCGCATGGACAGTTTCAGTATTGTAGTCAGTGGACCAATCAGAGACCTCACCTGGCGAACAACACCTGAAGGGGACAAAGAAGAACAACAGTATCAGTGGCAATAATACGTAACACTATGATAGTTGGCTTTGTTATTTCTTCGGAAACATAATGGTTTATTAAGAGCAGCAGTTAGCAAAGATAAGATTGTCTTTGTGCTTGTTCATTTTGATTTGATTTTGAATGTTTTTATTTCTGTATTGTTCCGTCAAATACCGAGGCACCTTTAGCTCCGGTATAAGACGCACCGAGCCAATCCATGAACTACAATGCAATGCTCCAAGAAAGTGCGCCGCGGGAGTGTGCTGACATAGTTTGAAAAGCAAAAAGACACACTAAGAGGTCAGGAGAAGACGTGGATGGGTCCAACAAACACAAGGCTTTCATCCAGGAGACCGCTGTTTGTGTTCCGTGCGTTAAGTCTTACTTACATGTTACAATCAGCAGTTTGTTTGTGTCCTGTTTTCACAACGTTCAGTTCTATTTTCACTGTACAAACATAGTAGTTTTAAGCCCAACCATGATGTTCTTTCCTAAACCTATTTAAGTGGTTTGTTGCCTAAATCTAAAGTGACGCCAAGGGTAACTGTAATGGTTTTGATGCCAGAAATAAAGTGACGCCAAGGAGCGATATGTGACGAGTTGGGATGAGAATGTGATGGTATAGGTTAGGTTAGGTTATTAGGTTTAAAGGGTCACCCATGTTTTCCCCTCGTACCCCTAGTCGTATCTTGCAAAGCAGATATTTTTGGTTTTAATAAGTGCTGAGGTTTTGATTTTGAAATTCCACTGCCACCCCAATACTACTGAGGATAATGGAATTTTGTTTTGTGGTGCTCAGCGCGTTGAAAAATTACATTTGGTCTTTCAACAGCAAAGTATCGTTTCAAAAACAATGTCCCGGTCACAGGCTGTCTACACCAGACGCGTTTCAGGATCGTTCTTCAGTCTTCCGTCTCACGCATGTCTGACAGCTCTGTCAAATTTATATGTACTTCAACTTTATTCAATACAGCTGTCTATGTTGGTTGCTTATTGACCCGACATGTACTTTTATGTTCCAAGAATACTTTCTTCTGACTATTGTGTGTCGGGCTGTGAGTGCTGCCACATCAAGTTGCTTCGATGTTGATGTGCTTCTTGCGCTAGCTGGTGTAGACAAGATGTTATGTTGCGGATAATCCACAGACATAATTGTTGGCAGTTTTCATAAAGACTATTTCTTTGGTAGAAAAGAGTTCCAATGAATACTGATAGTTTGGGTGTTTTGATGTGGGGTTGTATGAGGTACTTATCCATAGCAGGTATATTACCTACAATAGATGACGGAGAAACAGACCAACACCGGAGCAAAGCAATATAGTGCTGTGGACGGGGACGGCATAAAAACGTATTTTAGACACCTAAAAGAAAGGCTCATCTAAAAAAAATCAATATCCGTTTAAGTGTACGCTACATTTAGAATATTTCACTGCTTTATCTTGCCGTCAGACAGCCCTTTCCGTCTCCTTTCCTTTCCAAAGTCAGCAGGCTAAGATGACAAAAACAGTATAGATAATGTTCACTTTCAGTTCAGTTTGCCATCAGAAAATATTCTAAATAAAGCGTACACTAAAACTAATGTTGAATTTTTTAGGTGGGCCTTTCTTTTAGGTGGCCAGAAATATGTTTTTCTGCCGTCCCCGACAACAGGACTGTATTGCTTTGCTCCGGTGTCGGTACTCCTGTCTGTTTCTCCAAACTGGGAGCATGCCGACCATCATCTACTGTACGTAATACACCTACTATGGATAAGTACCTCATACAACCCCACTTCAAATTACTCAAACTATCTCTTTAAGGCACTGTTTTTTTTGCAAATGATTGTCCTTTCCCCAGTCTTTCACTTGCTGCCATCCCTTACTACAAGAATTCCTGTCTTCAGGTTCACCATGATATCAGCTGGTGCATTTGGATGAGCATTCAAATGGCGAGTGGTGTTAACAAGCTGACCAAAGCCCAGTGATATCCATGACAATTTGAATTGAATTCCTCCCTCCCGCCTTCCAGCCTCTCCGTGGCCAAAGACGCCCTCTATCATGGTAAAACAGATGGGAGAATAAACACACTGCAACAGAGTATTACTGAATGCCCATGGAATTCATTGGGTGCTCTTTTTTAAGTGAACATGCGATTACACGGGGAAAAAAATGCCAGTGTTTATACAGGCTGTCAGCGGGCCTTTTCTCTGCAGAGGGCTGGTGACATTTCAGCTCTGGCCTGTTTGAACAACCATCGCCAGAGTGGAGTGCAGTCAGGCAGGACAATCACCACGCTGTCCTCCTATCACACCTCCAACCGTCCTCTTTCTTTTTACTCATTTCCTCTCTTATTCATAAATGAGTCAGTAAAGTGTGATGACTCATGGGTTTAACTTCAACATGGATCTAAACGACGACAGATCACTGCCACGATCGGTCTGAATTATGAGGCTCCTTTCTGCGGTACTTGTAATAAAGCAGTAAAACCCATTTGGTCGTTGTTCACCACAGGGCAGATGATGATCCATTATGCGCCATCCGCTGCGTCTTTAGGGACACTGGCATTGTATGATGGCAGACGCCCCCCCCTCCGCCCACCCACTCCTTCTCCTCCTTCTCTTCCTCCGCTCTCTTCCCGTCCTTCCTGAGGGGGCCTGGTGTTTGTGGCACCATCACTGTGGCCCACAAGGGTAAATGAGTCCCATGTGTTTGATGGAGGGGAGCAGTCGCAGTCACGCGATACAGCCATGGAGGCATTCCTCCAGGAATCCATCTTTAACTCTGGAAGGGGCGAGCAATATGTGCTTGAACTGCTCTCTCTCTCTCTCTGTCACTTTATTTTGCTCTCTCGTCCCTCTCCCAGTCGGATCTGTGGGCGCACAACAGATTCCAGCAGATTCCAGCGATAAGCGCTCGGAGGAGTGTGGAATGGGGCCCACTTTGACCAGGGTTGCCCCCCCTTGTTTTGGTGTTTTGGGACTCTGTTGCGTAGTGACAACTCGACAGAGGGGAGCGGGACTGAGATTTTATTGTTTCCAAAGCGTCAGCGCCATCAGAAGGAGCTAACCTTTGCTTAAACCTAACAACAGCCGCAACATTAAGAGAATAACTGACATGGAAAAAGAGATTGAATGTTGAGCCTGAAAATGATTTTCAGACACAAGCCAATCGAGATGGCACGCAACTCCGAGTTGACCGATGCAAACTCAAAGTGAGTTCAGAAGGTTCATGATTTGTCGACGTACTTAAACAAAAATCAGTGCAGTGGTGGGTTGAGCAAGCACACAATGAAGATGAGTAAGATATTATGAGTACAATATGGACCACCGCAAAGACACAATGTGATTCATTCAACATTAAAGCTTTTTATTAATTGCTTTAAAGTGTCCGTAGGCAGAATAATTTTGGCATCATTGGGCAAAAACTCCATAATTACCTTTCAGCATATTGTAACTGAAGTATTCTGAGAGAAAACTAGACTTCTGCTCCTCCTCATGGCTCTGTTTTAGGCTTTAGAAAATCTAACGGGAGACTTTGACCAATCACAGGTCATTTCAGAGAGAGAGTGTTCCTATTGGTTGTGCTCCGGCTGGTGGGCGTTGCTTGGTATTTCCTCAACAGATCTCAACATGACTGACGGATCACAAACTTTCTCATTGTACAGCTAAACCGTGCACTACAAGATGTTTCTGAAAACATTAGAGGTGAGAAATAGGCATTAACGTAACAGAATATTGATTCATATTTGATCAGCGCTGCCTAGTTTGGCCGTTCGATCGGACTTGGCGAGTGATTCACAGCCGGCTCTCATAGACGGCAGCTGGACGGCAGACTCCAGATCAGCTCTGATTGGTTGTTTTCCTCCAGTCTCTGAAATCATGCAGATTGGAGGACACTAGAAGATTTCTTTCAGATTACCTGTCTCATGCACTACTGTCAGGATATAGCGGCCGTTTTATAAAAAAAAATTGTCTTAATCATATTGCCTCTATTTCTACCCACTGCTACTTTAAGTGTGGCCTATATCTAACAAGGGCTTAACACTCAACACTATAATCAGGGTCAACTGCGGGTAGGTTTTCCCCTGAAAATTTTAAAATTGTTTTTTATTATAAGAAGCTTACCGCATGAATAAATAACGAAAACACAGACACATAAACTGAAAATATATTAAGGTCATATAAATAGTGCAATATGTGGAATGTGTTTGTTTGTTTTTTAAAATTTGTTTGTGGTCTAATTAGCACACGCAGAGGGCACGACCGTGCTCTTAGGAACAGAAATTATGGTATAGTGGCCAATACCTCCTCAAAAATTCCCTCCAAGCTCAGTGTTGGTGGGTTGAAACTTAACACAAATCTGGGAATCTGGGACACCATTGGGCGTGATATCAAAACCAAAGAATGTATGTTAACATGTAAGCTGTATCACGGTTACTGTGGTGATTTGTGGCATTGTAAGAAACACCCAAATTGTCGAAACATGTTTTATACAACTCCTATAGCCTTTGTTTGACTTATTTCTTTTGCACAGCCTTGAGGGCGAGAAAAAGGTAATTATGTTATTACAATGTGGGCCCAATTCTGCACAAAGGAGGTTGATACCAAAGTCAGTGTATGTGACCATGATGACTCTGTGTTTCCGTACGCTGCCCATCAAAGGCGCAGTGGTATCCGCAATGAGGGGAAAGCATCAGCTAACAGCTGGGCCTCAACATACTCACAGTGAACCTGAGGTGAAACCACAACCGCATACTCATCTTTAACATTTCATCCGGGCCGTAAGGCAAAAAGCCAACAGCCACAAAACAGGTTGACTCTGATTGGCTACCATACCACCTGAGATTCACATAAATAAACACGGGGAGGTTTGCAAAACCCCTACAGCTGACAATCTGCCCTGTGACTGGGCTGCAAGGTCATGTAATCTGAGGCCCGAAGTTCCCGAGCATGAGATCCAGTCGTAGTGCTGGAAAGGTTTGTGGTGTCTTTCCATCTCGCTGAGGTATCTGCCACAGGGTGCAAAGGTGACTGCGCTGGCTTCGACAGCCACCATCAAACAAACAGCTGTGCAATCTGTCCGCTCTCCAAAAACATTCCGCCACACCATAAAGTAGCCCCTTAAGTAGAAAATAGCCTTAAATAAATGCATGCTAGTAGCAGAGACACTGCCACAAAACAAAGTGAAGCGAATGCCAGGAGGCATTTGTCATCCTTCATGGCCACGAGCGCTGCAATATTGAAGGGTTACATGTAAACAGTACAATTTCTGGGTTTTCTGGTTTCTACAACTCAGCGAGGAAGTGTATGACAAAATCCAAAATGAACGGGTTTAACACCAGAGACAAATGAAAAATATGCATTGGCCTCACCACAGTATTGTATAATGACACATTGGTTGTGGCGCTATGCATACTCACTGCAGTGAAACCATTGGAGAGGATCCAGGTGGTGTACAAAGTTCCAGTATGCAAAGAGGGTACTGGAGGGCACTCGCCTGCATCATTATGGCTATAACTGGGATGTGTTTTGTATCTAACCATATCGCTGAGGTACAGCTGTTGGCATAAACATAAACACAGCAAACAGTGGTTTCTTATTCAATGATTCTTTTTTTACTGCCTCTCCAAAAAAGTCCATAAAAGCTAGGAGACATGCCAAAGAAATTGCTAACTAGCTCCCTTGTTACCCTATTAGCCAAGCAACCAATTTCAGTTTTGATAATCCGTCAGCATGGCTGAAATATAATCCATTCAAATTGCCAACCACTGTACGAAGACTGAGTGCACAGGCCCCTCGGGTACCTGCTTTTGTATTTACGGGCCTGGTCACTGGTCACTGGTACAACGGTGGCCAGTCAGGTCAGGCTGTCCAAACACAACTGTGACCACTCCAAAGAGGGGGTGGGAGCCCTGCCCACCCCTGCTCCCAAAAGGCCAGCACATGTGGCTTGATATTTTAAGGTCAATTAACAGCGAGTCATACTTACAGATCTCTCAAATGGCCCATGGGTCATTGTTGGACGGTGTCGCGAGCTGGTTAGTGACATCATTGAAAAGCGGCCGTAGGGAATTGGTTGGTTCTTTTCTTGGCCTTTTTCTGTTTTAGCAGTTGTGGGCCCGAGCAGCTGAGATGACATAACACGCACCATTATCTTTACCACAACCTTTGCACTACATTACAAGTGACCTTTCAAAAGCTAAGACCCATAACTAAGGAGCAAAATATAGACTTGACAATGTAGACTAAATGGAAAACCTGCTTTGTTTGCATTTTAAATCAGGATGTTGTATTATGTCCTCCATCTACATTATAAACGGAGGAAAGCATACGGCATCTTGATAAGCTGTTTAAGTACTTTGCTATCTATTTTGGCATGTTACCATATGGACGCCGATAAAAAACAGCATTCATTTTGTGAATTGAGCTATTACCTAAACAAAGTTACATTCTCTTAAAATCACAGTGCCAGACAGAAAAGAGTAACGACGAGTATAAATTAAATAGATCATCAACCCAAAGGAGATAAGAGTATCTGATGAGTTATTAAGACAGTTTTATTGCGAGTATTATATGCTATATGTGTACATACTGGTATCCTTTAGAGCGTGACTTATCTGTATTGCTATTTTTTCATCAGTGCATTGGTGGTGGTGGAGGACCACCCGAGGGGAAGCATGTTGGACTGTGGGGTTGTTGGGTGGAGAAGACCCTGTTTTGATTAGCCGTTCTAATCTCTTGTGGGGCAGACGAGGATTCCTTATGGGCTTGGCGCGCTCTAGTGGGCCCGCTGCTGCCATGTCATGATTCATCCAAATGACAGCCTCTCAAACGGAGCGAGTTGTCTGCTTATCTCCGCCGCTGTCCTCAAGTCCTCACCAGCGCAGCCACAAGCCAGAAGCACCACAAGCTCCACTGGCTCTGGAATAGTCATGTCTCACACAGTAGGCTCACATTCCACCCGCCACTGTGGACGGCTGCACTGACGGCCATTCACTACCTGCACAGAGACAAACTGTCCACTTCCTCTTCCATTCATCTTGCTGGCTGCCTCACTGGCTGCCAGCCCCGTGTGCCAACGGCAATGCAAAAGGCATTTATTCTCTGGGCAGGATATAAACCGCAAAGACACATTTCCACCTGCATTTCAAAAATGAATGGAATTTAGCTGCGGCGTCTTAGACTGGCAGTTTCTCCAGAGGATGGCATATATGATTCATGAAGAGAAGGTACTATATTATCTGTTGCTGTCCAGTAAGATAAACATAAATACTACATAAATCAGTTTTTCCTGCTAAAGAGAATTAGACAGCAGATATTAATGGTACGGCAAAATCCTTCCGTGACAAATAATTACTCATGAAGACGAGTCATTTGGACACATTCAAGGCATGACTAAACATGTGCTCACTGTTTAGAGGGCTACTGATTGAATTTGGTTTATACTGGTCTGCCAGCTAGCTGAGTCAAGTAAAAGCACAAGTCACATCATTCCACAAATATTGTCTAGTTACTGATTTGCATGTTGCTTTTGTTAACTTTATATAAAGTTAGTATAACCAAGGTTCAGGAACAAGACCACGCCTCTCACCCTCGCTAATTCCATCACCTGTGTCTTGTTAATTCCACCACCTGCGCCTCACTAACTCAATCACCCGTGCAGATCTATATAAGTGTGTCAAACTCTCCTCTCTCCTGTTTGTCTCAGTTCTCACGACCCTCCGCCCCAAAACCCCAGGCCCACAGGTAACCACAGGTGTAATGGATCAAATTATGTGATATGATGTGATAATCCATCCTCCAGCTATTCCAAGTAAAACTACTTTAGTACCGAACAAATGGTGCGGTCTTTATTAGTGAAACTTTACATAGTAAACGGGAAGAAATTGAATTGGTGGGTTGACACATTGTTTCCCAACATAATATAAACATACATACAAATATCATTTCAACAACTACTGAGTAACAGCCAGTGGGTTACTTCCAGGTCTGAGAAGTGAAGCCAATGCTGAAGTGCCTTAAACCTGCATTCTTTCTAACAGCCACCAGGGGGCGACTCCTCTGGTTGCATAAAGAAGTCTGATTGTATAGAAGTCTATGAGAAAATGAGCCTACTTCTCACTTGATTTATTACCTCAGTAAACATTGTAAACATGAGTTTATGGTCTCAGTCACTAGTTTCAAGTCTTCTTCAATACAGCATGATGTTCATTTAGTAAATTATGGTCCCATTTAGAGTCAGAGAGACCATAAAGCAGGGGATGTTTTAGGGCGGGGCTACCTTGTGATTAACAGGTTGCTACCACGGCGTTGTCCAATCTGGGAGTTGTCCGTGTTTTTGTCTTAGAACTTTAACCATTTCACAGTTCATGAAAGTTAATTATAACCTTTTTTGTCACCTAAAAATGTCTCATTGTGTTTGATTGTACTTAGCTCCACCCTCTCGTGTCACTTCTGGTTGCAGATAACCAAGATGGCGACGGCCAAAAACCAAGATGGCACAACCTAAATGCCGAACTCAAGGCTTCAAACGGCAGTCCGCGAACCAATGGTTGACGTCACGGTGATTACGTCCAATTTTATTTACAGTCTATATTAATGGCTTAAGCAAAGCTGGAAGAAGTCATGCATGCTCAGCAAGCCGGCCTTGATACATGAAGGAAAAAAAGCAACACTAGCCTATGATGCCTTCGATGGGATTGGTCTAAGACAATATTGAGCCCCACAATGATGTACTGTATGTCACTCAGAGATAGTAAAACAAGGGAACCACCACCATTTGATCAGAGGTGAGAGACTCAGCCCATGCTTCCAGCAGAGACCACAGAGCCAGTGTTTTCAAAAGGGAAGACCATCCACCTCCTGGCTGCCAAAATCAATCATCCCATCCTCAACCCTATTCAAACAACCTGTCCCTAATCAAAAGTTGAAGATGACAGCGTTAGCGTGAGTAATGCATTCCTCCACTGTTTGTGTTTCCAAATATGAGTATGATGTGTCACAAATGTTGTCTTTGTTGTGAGGATGATATATATCACTCCTGCTGTGTGTCTACATACCTGCGGGGATATTTGTGTGGTCGCCGCTGTGCTACTGTGGTCGCCATGGGAATCTGTAAGTGTTTGATCGGTTCTGATCATGTTTTCCAAGCGCCGAGGGCCTGTTGTGTTTGCACAGATGCGTAAGGCTGTCAGGGTTGTCTTCCAGATGTGACAGTGCTGGGAAAACCAGTGATGGATGACCAGGAGCTAGGAAAGAGTGGTGCAATTCTTACACTATTTGGTGTACTGTCAGCCTCTATGTGTGTGTGCACATTATGTCTATGCAAACACAGCATGCCTGTGTGTGCAGTCGACTGCTTTTAAAAGAGAGAGTAAGTGAGCATAACGGGAAAAGAGCGTCAGCCAATCAAACCTCTCAAGAATCACTTTTTCGAGTTAGCAACGGATTCTGAGGATTCCTAATTGCCTCTTTTGTCCCTTTCAAAAACACAAGAAGTGGCCAAAAATAATGGCCAAAGTTAGTTTGAGTTCTCGCACTTGTTCATTAGTGGAGCCTCAATGTCTGCTGCTCTTCACATCCCACCAAGCTGTAATACCACTGCTGGAGACGCAGGAGATACTGGAAACCAAGCTTCCTTAAGTGACACGTCAGCGAGCCTCGCACAATGGTTACGCAACCAGCAGCGTCTGCAGGCCAAAGCACCAGCGGCACAACCCATTAAATAAAAACCAAAAGGGGCCTTCTTCATTGCACCGTGGATGCCACACTTCACGGCGAGCAGTCGGTGATCGAAGACTCCGGTGCACAGGGCCTCAATTTGGATGTGCGATGGGCAACTGGTGCTAACATGCAAGAGCTGCATCCAATAAGCATCCGATGGGTTTGGGAGAGAAGTGGCTCCTCACAAACAGGCCTTTCATGTGGTCGTCAGTTTAAGTGCTCTAATGCTCGGCGAGACACTGAGGCCTAGCGTGGGGAAATGGAACAATACATTTAACCACATGAAGCAAAGCGCCCAGGATTACTTCTGCACATATTTTCTCTCTCTCTTTCCTCTTTCATTGAATCACAGTCTCTCACTTGTCTTTCTCTCAATGCAATTTCATTCTTCCCTTGCACACACGCACACACACACATACATACTTGCCCTTGCAAATGAGCACCACAATAAACAGGGAATTTCTCTCTAAATCCTCTTTACACACACAGACACACACAGTAGACGATATATTACAAAATAAGGCTTATCGCTCATGCAGAATTACACCATTGTGCATTCCAACGAAAACATGCCATTATAAGACAGTACGATATAATTATAACTGCTTTAACAGCGACTTACGTGAATTATTGCTAGTTATAAACATTCTCATGTCTCTGTGTGTGAATTTGGGTTCGTTTGATAAGCACACATCTGTTTCTGCACAAATGTACAAGAGGAACACTTGCCCACAATCCCGCCTGAACCAGTGACATTCGCGCACTCTCTCCTCCTCGATCTCTACATTTCATTCCGTAAAGACAGATGTGCATACTGATGGGCCATCCCTTCATCCATCAGCAAGAGAAGAAGAAGAACGCTGTCCTTGCACTACCACCCTGCCTGCATCTCGTCACAAAACCAAAACAAAAACACCTAGACGGGCCCAACAATGTGTCATCATTAGGCTCACAGCACCCTCATCCTCCCAGTTCAGCTCTCCGACAGGCGTGCAGCAGCCTCGGGTCACCACCAGACTAAAGGATGGGAATGGCTTCTCCCCAGATGTGTTGTTGTTACACACCACTGGAAATCTACTGCTCCTACTTTAACTAGGGCATGGCTCTTTTTTGCATGCTGGCGGTCTCCAAACAGGTAGTTATAATTAACTGCTTGTCAACTGCAATCACTTGCGCGCACATGCAAGTATAGATCCACGCCCTCATTCCAGTGCATTCGGACCGCCATGACTTATTGTGGAAAGTAACGATCTGCTTGGGATAAGCATAGCCGTAGATAAGTGAATTAAATGGTACTTTGTTTGACCACGAGACTGTGGAAATTGATGCCAAATATTTGGTGAGACAGAAACAGGCCTTCGTCTGTCTCAAAGAGCCACTCAGAGGACAACTCTCCGAAGAAGCAGACACCAAGAGCCCCCATGAAGATGATGACAGCTATGTGATGCCACAACACTGCAAAGACCATAACGGACTGTGTCAGATGTATTTATGTCAGGGAGTCCAGACATTCCTTATGGGAGATTTTTGAGCTCTTTGTCCCTTCCCAATGTGCACATATGAGTTTGATTTGTAAAAAAAAAAAAATACACATATATTATATACATTTCAAATTGAGAAATTAGGTAAGCAATACCGCCCCCTTTGTCAAAGAATTCCAGTTACAGAGGCCTTCGGGGTGGTACAGGCTGCATGTTAAAGATGCTATTGTCAAATGTTCGCAATTGTTTGGTGCACCCAAACTTCACAACACACAAAGCAAAGTAAAATCCCGGTACTCACCCACATACATTCCATTCTCTACCCGCTTGATGATGTCGAAGGCGTTCTCCACATTGCCCTCCAGGATGTCAAACTTGACGTCGTAACTGCCTAAGTGATAGGACCCGTAAGCCGGCACCGTGGTTCTCAGGAAAACAATCTCTGTTGGAAGATAACAATTAGACACAAAAAGCTTTCGGAGCCTAAACCCTCATAATCACACTGGGATTGCGCCGTCAAACCAGTGCCAACTTTTGCTTTTCTTTTCCTTTTCTAAGAGAAAGACAATAAAATAGGAGATGGAAACGTCTGTGTTTATTGTACACTGAGAGGGTCACGGGAAGGTTGAGGCTTTTCAGTGCTGTTGTTCAGCTGAAGGGCCTCGAGTCCTTTACACCCCAACTCAGAGTTTATGAGAAATGACAAGAGCTTAACTCCCCGTGACGTTGAGCATGAGTGTGTCTGAAACAAGCGCCGCATGCCAGCCAATAGATGCTTGTGAGCTGTCACTGTCTGCGAGTGATTACCGTGGTTACTCATATCCAACCAGCGTGGCACTCACTCTCTGGTGTGGGCCAGCCAAGCCTGGACTGCATGGAGAACATCATGGAATAACTAATTTGGAGGTCAGAGGTAGTCATATGGATTCTGACAACTGCAGGGAAATGCATTTGATGGGCGCTCAGAGATTAAGGGAGATAAAGTAGAGCTAGAGAGAAAAAAAGTCATCATGCTGTCTTCAAATTCGTTGTTTCCAAAGATTTTAACAGGACGTCCTGTCACCAAATGAACTCTCATGTATGGGCCTTTGTGGATTAACGAAAATGTAGAATAGAAGGATACACAGAATACAGTTTAGGGGAGTTCAGATGATCAGTCAGTATTGTGTTAAAGCAACAGCTCAACATTTTTGGAAATACATTTATTTGCTTTCTTGCCGATAGTTAGATGAGAAGATTGATTCGATACCACTCTTATATCTCGTAAAAATGAACCTCTGGTTAGCTTAGCTTAGCTTTAAGATTGGAAACAGAGAGGAATAGGTAGTCTGTCCAGAAAATCAGCTCACGAGCACTCAACACTCACAAATTGTCATTTTTAAACTTCTGGGTTTTGTATTAACTACTTAATGTTTCGTAGTGAGCTCTAGAGGTGCTGGTGGGTTTTATTACCTTTGGACCGGTTCTGAAAAGTGAAGCAAATGCTGAAGTGCCTTAAACTGTCATTCTTTCTAACAGCCAGCAGGGGGCGACTCCTCTGGTTGCTAAAAGAAGTCTGATTGTGTAGAAGTCAATGAGAAAATGAGCCTACTTCTCACTTGATTTATTACCTCAGTAAACATTGTAAACATGAGTTTATGGTCTCAATCGCTAGTTCCAAGTCTTCTTCAATACAGCATGCTGCAGCATGTCGCAAAAACCCGAAATGGCAACGGCCAAAAACCAAGAATGCCAAACTTTAAAACGGCAGTTCACAAACCAATGGGTGAAGCCATGGTGATTACGTACACTTCTTATATACAGTCTATACTTTGAACAAAGCCAGGCTAGCTGTTTCCCACAGTTTCCAGTCTTTATGCGAAGATAGACTAACCAGCAGCCGGCTAAAGCTTCATTGTTACACTACCAATATGAATGGTATCGATCATCTCATCTAACTCTTGGCAAAAAAAGGGAATAAGGAACTATATTTTATTGTATTTCGTCCATTTCTTTACACTTTTGCTGCATGTTTGACCATCATGTTTACACCAACATTTCCATCATTAGTATGCACATAAAAAACTGTACCTACCCTCTGGCCGTGTGAACTCTCTGAAGGTGGGCAAGGAGATGAAGGTGTGGGACAGTGAGTGCATGGGGTCCAGAACACAGGCGACGTCATTGGGCTGACAGGACTTCATACAGCGGATGGTGTCAGAGCGTTCAAGCCTCGCCGTTCTAAAGGAGAGAACAAACATACACACACCCACAAAAAAAAGAAAACACAAACACACATGGCCTCTGACCTTTAGGTTATAAAGACTTCAGAGTCAAACCGCCTTTTGGTTTTCTAAAGTTCACAATAACAGGGCATCCTTGGGAGCAGCCCACTGCGTAATCAAGAGCTCAGTGGGACAACTCCGATGGCCGCTACACAAACAATATCTGAACAACACAGCAGGGACACTGGATATAGCAGTCAACATCAAAAACAATCAAATGCTGTGTGGTTTGGAAGAATAATAAACCAACAATAACCAAAGGTCATTCCGAAGCCAGCCTTTTGTAGCTTGTGGAGACTAGCGCGCTGCCATTGATGCTTTTCTGATGCACTATTTCAAGCGGTGTGGGAAATGAATTACTACACTCACAGAGAATGATCCACAACCTGCTCAGGAAAAATATTTGGATTTGCTGAGCATCCCCGGCTTCACATCAGATAATCTCTTGAGGAGGATTTATGGGGAAAGGGAGTGTTCTAAAAGACTCCTAAATTGTGAGCAACATGACTAGACAACTCCCCAGCCTCTCCCCAGGGCAGCTCTCATCCTATTATTTAGGGCTTTGTTTATTCCACAGACTAATCAGTGACAGGTCGGGGGGGGAATGGAGGGCCTCTGCTGGCTCCTAAGGCTAACGCCACCTGAAGTATCGCTATTCACTACCTGTCTGCTACATAAGACTTTGAGAGAGGCTTCTAAGGCACTAACAACCTCATAAATCACGGGTTTGTCTTTGAAACGACGAGGAACTCGTGATCACGAGAGAGCTATTGAAACAAAATAAAAGCCTCGACTTCGACATCCAAGATGTTAAATTTAAGCTCGGTTTTCACAAAGGAGACAAGTCAGTACACGGTTATATTGGGTTATGAAAACAGACAAGTTGCCATGTATAAGTCCAGTTAATGTGCATGGCAGCCATATAGCCACATTGTGAGTCATGGGCCGTGGATCTCTGGCGGTCCTCGGGGGACCTATAGGCTGCAGCTCAAAGCCTGCAGGCCCCGGCTTGGGTTGCAGGGCTCCTTCAATAGAGAGCGAGTAGAGAAGCCCCTGACAAAAAGTCAAGCCACCACTGGGTAGGGGCTTGTAATTAGCAATTAGCGGGTGGGTCCAAGTTTTGCTTTGGCCCACGCCAAACCCACAAAATGTTCTCCTAGTTTATAATACCGCGGCCTGAGTTGCAGAAAGACCCGAGCGGGGCTCTAGAGGACAAGGTGAAAGCTCTGTTGGGGTAGAGAGTAAATTTACGAGAAGATAATGACCCAGGGTGAACTGCCCCCATACACACAGATGGGCACTTCAAAGCTGGGGCAGCAAGTGGAGCTAATTACAGCTCCATGTGTGTCTTAATGCATGTATAAGTCTGCACCCGAAATACCTATATGTGTGTTTATTTGTGTGCCTTTGTGCATGCAAACATGCTTGTGTATATGTGTGTGTGTGTGCGCGTGCATGCACATACGTCTTCTTCATCTCCCCCATGCCTCACGTGGCCCAGCCCAGGAGAAAAACCCCAATACTTTCAGACCAGAAAGAAAAACAGACTTTTTGGATGAAAGTCCTCTGGTCAAGCGTAGGGCCTTTTATTTTTTTGGTAATTATTATTTATAGTCGGCACATTGATAACGACCCAACACAAACACTGCAGGGCATCATTCATTCTGTGCGCGGTGATGTTGCCGCACCACAAATTGTTCAGACCACCGGCCAGAGCCCAGAGCCCCATAACTCAATGTCAAAGGGGAGGAAAAAACCTTCTGCGCACCACTATGTTCTTATTTTAAGGATATCCCCACTAGGGACCGAGTGCATCCTTACTGGCCTGACAGCTCAGGACAGGAGGAACCTAGGACATCTGAATTTACAGTTATTATAAGCCACAGCCCTCGGGCAGCAGCCTCACAGCATGTCAGACTATTTATATTCTCTCCTGCTGGTGCACATTTCCCCTCTTCTTTGCCACTGCATCCCATCGCGTGTCACTTACTCAGCCTTCATTTGGATTATCTGTCTGCTTTGGGGTTTACACCCGCAGTATGCAGTGGAAATCTGTGCATTTCGCATTAAGCCTAAAATGTAATGGGAGCTAAAGAGATGTGCATGAAAATAACTGCCACGGAAAGACATATTTGCGGTGAAAGGTAACTGATGTTTGGGAAGTGGGAGTAACAATGCATTAAAAGGCCCAGTCTGGCTCGTTTGGGACTGGAATTCGGAGGTGTGGAATTACTTTATGGACTTAATAAATAGTGAAATTTGACATATATGCGCATTGAACTGAAGGGTTTGACTTATGGATGGGGAATTTGACTTGTGTGTGTTTCTTGGCTGATTTAAAATACAGGCCTGGTTTGCTTCTGTTTACAAAAATTACTGATGCCGGAAAACTTCAATCATCAGGAGACATTAATAAGAACTAATAACATTATTAATAACATCTGTTGTTTTTCTACTGTTAGTTTAAAGTACCTTGTGTATAGATGCTTGTGGTCATTAACTTTAAATATATGCATCAGAGATTTGCATGTATCAATTTCCTGTTGGAATAATAGTAATACGAAACTATGTGAGGAAGCCTCCATCTGTGATTTGGCCTCACATTCTAGCTGCTCCCTTTGCTGTATTCGATTAAACCCCACAATGCACCATTATCAAGAACTGGATTTGACTTGAACATGTGTTATTTCTATTTCAATTTTAATAGAAAACTGTTCATCCAACACATAAACCATAAAATACTGAAAAAACGTCAGACTTTATCATGCAACCATCATCAAATTACACTCAGTTGTA
Organism: Sebastes umbrosus; assembly: GCF_015220745.1. Lineage (NCBI taxonomy): Eukaryota > Metazoa > Chordata > Actinopteri > Perciformes > Sebastidae > Sebastes > Sebastes umbrosus. The sequence goes on from NC_051272.1 coordinate 3,160,316, forward strand.
GGCAGACCTGGGTCGTTACCATTTCATGATTTACCCTGACCTAGAACGCCACCTAGCGGCTGTCACACTGCCTTACCTCCAAGAAGATACATTCAATTGGACCTAATTCATACTGCTGAATAATGATCCTTAATTCTAGTGTTAAAAAGTTGATTATGTAAAATGCTACTGTACTAAAAGAAAAAAAAACTGTGCTTCTTTCTTCTGATTTTGTGTGCTGTATTGTTTTTTTTCATATCCACTCTTAAAAAATGATGTGTCATCTTTAACACATGCTTTGTGTCGAACAGACTCATATTTGTGGTAATTTATTACAAAAAAAGTGATATAGACAAAGCTGAACAAAGGGGGGCAGCGCTGCCCCAGGGTCCTGGATGACCAGTGTCCCTGGAAGCCTCACAGTCACTGTGGCTTGTGGTGATCTGATGCATTGAAAATTTGTGTAAAAGAATAGTCTGACATTTTAGGAAATGTACTTAAAAATACTCACACTTGCTTTTTTGTTGAGTTAGAACCATAGACTGTTTATAAGAAGTGGACGTAGTCACCGTGACGTCACCCATTGGTTTGCGGACTGCCGTTTTGAAGCCTCGAGTTCAGCATTTTGTCCGTCACCATCTTGGTTTTTGAAACCAGAAGTGACACGAGAGGGTGGAGCTAAGTACAACCAAACGCTGACATTTTTAGGTGACCAAAAAGGTTGTAATTAACTTTCATGGACTGAAAACACACTATGAAAGGGTTAAAGTTGTAAGAGGGAAACACAGACAACTCCCAGACCGGACAACGCCCTAAAGCATCCCCTGCTTTATGGTCTGTTTGACTCTAAATGGGACCATAATTCACTAAATGAACATCATGCTGTATTGAAGGAGAGTTGAAACTAGCGATTGGGACCATAAACTCATGTTTACAATGTTTACTGAGGTAATAAATCAAGTGAGAAGTAGGCTCATCTTCTCATAGACTTCTATATAATCAGACTTCTTTATGCAACCAGAGGAGTCGCCCCCTGCTGGCTATTAGAAAGGATTCAAACTCAAGGCACTTCCACATTGGCTTCACTTCTCAGACCCGGAGGTAGCCCACTGATTAAAGCAAAGCTAGCATCTTTATGCTAAGCTAAGTTAGCCAGCTGCTGGCCGTAGCTTCATACTTAGCATTTAAATATGGTATCAATCTTTGCATCTAGTCCCTAAAAAATCAAACTATTCCTTTAAGAATGTGCACTACTCAGGCTATATTTTAAGAAGGTAATGCACAGAGAGTGCAGGAAGGGCTACAGGGGTCATTAGGGGCCCCAAGCCGGTTCATCAGGCCTTAAACCAATACAGTTTACCCATATTTTTTGGCAACCTAATCGCATAAATCCACAAGAAAAATAAACAATCTTTAGTAGTGTAAAGATGAATATTGGTCTTATAATGATGATTAATTGGAAATCATAATGTGTATTACTATTGACCTGGATACATCTATGCAGTATGTTACATACAGTAGTCACTGCATCACCATGCATGTCTATCAACATACCGTATGGTGACATCGCATGCATTTTGTATTGAGGATGAACTTTTTCTGTTTTCTCTACGAGACAACGCATTAAAGATGACACATCCTTTTTAAGAGTGTAGTAACTTGTGTAACCCTACGTAACTCCTGTGTTTATTCTAGTAGGGGATTGTAAGGTACTCTGGGCTCATCCTGGGTAACAAACACCAGCACTTTAGCCATGTATGTGCTGAGCGAGCCGTAGCGATGCAGCCTCAGCTCCAGAGACAGCTCAAAGTCCTGCGGCTCGCTGATGAGCTTTGCCACCGACATCACGCCGCCGGTGGGCACCCGCTCCGTCTTGAAGAAACCACCGTCGTTGCCGGCGGTGATAACGGTCTGGATGTCATCGCCGACCACGGTGTGCGAGGGGCCCATGCGGAAGATGTTGGTGAAGACGGGGATGTTGGTGGGGAAGGTGAGGTAGTAGTAGGTTATTCTCAGGGGCATGTCGAAGCACTCGATAGACTCATTGCAAAGCAAGCGTTCGCATCGACTGCAAAGAGAGAAGGGTGGGGGGGGCAGGGCAGGACGGGACAAGACGGAACAAAACAGGCACAGAGAGAAGGAGAGAGAGAGAGAGAGAGACCAGGTGTAAATTTAATTTGCCGTGCATTGCATGCAGTGGAAGGAACATCAGTCTGCAGCACAATACTTCACAGGCCAGTCATGGTGCCGTCTGTGGGATCATGCAAGAAGTTCTGTCGCTGGTGCCTGCATAGGTCATACACAGCCTCTACTGTCACTGAGCCAATGACAGAATATCCATATGCATTTCATCATTCTAAAACAACAGACCATGCTACAGCCGAATCTTTTCTGAAGTCATTCCAGCATTGAGCGCACTGGACATGCAGAGCCTTGAATAACAAGTGATTAAGGGTCGGTTTAAAAGGCCTGACGTTGTTTACTGTTGAGAGAGCTCTTGGTAGGACGACCAGTCAGACTGGACTATGAGGAACATGGAAGTAATGCACTGTAATTCGCGCTGTATATATCCCACAAAATACATTTGTATGTAATCCACGTAATTGTGAATCAGGAAGTGTAAAGAGCGACAAACGCCACGTAGGGAGGAGGTCGGGGTGGACGTGTGAGACAAAAAACACCAGACTTTCGCCCAGGAGACCGAAGTTTGTACCCCGTGTAAAACCAGATATCAGCGTTGATTTATTTGTCACATATCTCCCATAATTACGCCACTTCCAGAGATATTTTAATCCAAAGGAAAATCTTTTCCTAAACCTAACTAAGTTATATTTGTCACGTAACTTCCGTACTTAAGTTTCACTACTTCTGGTGTTATTTTAACCCAAACCACCATCTTTTGTTAAACCTAACTAAGTAGTTTTGTTTTCTAAACATAACCAAGTTGTTTCCTGTGAAGACGGAAGTTTATTATGAAAAGACCGGAGCAGAAATTGACACGTGCGTCAACATTCATAGGAAACATGAAGGATAACTTTTAAGATATCATACAAACCGTTTTATGAGGATACATTGCTCTGTGAGTGTTGTGGGTGCAAGGTTTTCTGTCGATGTTGTGTTACTAATATTTGTCTTTGAAATCTCGTATCGCTATGAGCACACATTAGAAGAATAGAAAAATGTGTAAATCCAGATACTCACGTCTCTCCAACACGCCTGTAGTTGTTTGGACACTCAAAGGACAGGCATCTGAATCCTCCCTGTACATTGAAGCAGCTCTGATTCACTGTGCATGTGTGTGTTCCCGTCACGCATTCATCGACATCTGGGAGCGAAAGGACAAAAAGTGGAAATAAATGCGATTTCAAAACATTCGCAAGTATAACTTGTATCAGAAAATTGACATTGAAAGTCTGCACGTGTAGGACAGCTTACCCTGGCAGCTGCGCCCATTGGGTGCTAATGTGTAGCCAGTGACAGGACAGGAACAGTGGAAGCTGCCTGGGGTGTTGTGACAGCGATAGGTGCAAATGTGACCTCCAGTTGGCAGGGCACACTCATCTATATCTAAAAATATAACGGGGAGATAAAAACAAGTCAAACCAGAGAGTAAATTTAAAGAAAAATATATTTTGTAGTATAGTATAGTTATAGTTTGCTTCAAAATATTCATGTATTAGTCGAAGTATCTGCTAAAACGGTTCCATTTTACCTTCACAAGTCATGCCGTCTATGTCACTGAGCTGGTAGCCACGGCGACAGTAACACTGATAGGAGCCGTACACGTTGGCACACTCTTGACTGCACGGGTTGCTCTCACACTCATTCAAATCTAAGCAGAGAAAAAAGATGATTACAGACCATTATGAACTCTGTCCTACTAGTGTAGTACACAGTATGTACACAATATGTACTGCATAAACATTTGCTTGCACAGTTACGCACTTGAGTTGCATGTGAACGGGATACTGAGAATTGGCTGAAATATAAGAGACTTTGAAAAAAGCATGATTGTAAGTGCCTGGAGGGTGGACTTTTTTCAAAGGTGGCTACCGCATCTTAGTTAGTTATCTTCGCCAGGAGATTATGTATTTGGTCGTGTGTGCATCACGGCTAATCTTTTAAATTGCTGGACCCATCACTCTCATTATTTATGACTGTGCGCTGAAGGACCTCTCGTGGTTTCAGTGCTTCACGCATTTTGGAAACATATTTTATTGACTGGTTTATACCGTCATTGATTGCGGATTCCTCTCTACTCTTAACAGGCCGGTAGGAGCTGCAAGTGATAGACAAGTGCTTCAGTTTGGAATCTTGTTTCCGCTACGGATTACGAATTGTTCCTCTCTTGATTTGCACACCTAGATAAGTCAACTACATGTACAGTATGTATGTATGTATAAATGTCGCTTAGCAAATGACAAACAGCTTGATGCCATAGCAGGTAGTAGAACAGATGTGTTCGCTGTAACCAAAGGCAAAAGGTCGTCCAACTCGGAGCTGTTCAGGGGTTTCTATTGTTTCAGTCACTGGTAAGATATGCACAGTATAGCCTACAGGGTACGCAACACATACTGTATACTGTATAAGAAGTTGCAATTCTCCTGATTTAGATATTTGTCTCACCGTCACAATTCCTGCCATCACCAGATAGCTTGAAGCCAGTGGTGCAGCTACACATGTAGGATCCCAGAATGTTCTCACACTTATGAGCACACAGACGGCCAGGGTAGTGCCTGCATTCATTAATATCTAAAACACAAATACGCCACAGTGAGAAGCTGAAAATGATTCCAAAATTCTCTTATACACAGTTTGACCAGTACTAGCAGACGTACAGTATATATGTTTTATTTACATACACTTGGATATTATGTAAAAACATCATCGACCAGCTGCTTACCCTCACAGGTCCGGCTGATGCTGTTGAAGATGTAGCCGGCCTCACACTCGCAGCGGTAGGAGCCTACCAGGTTGATACAACCATGACCTGAGCAGACAATTTCAGCGCCCTTACACTCATCAGTATCTGTGGAGGGGGGATGCAAACAACACCATGATATAATGCACCTCAGGTAGGTTAGTAAGATGCTTTGTCATCTACAATAGGAATGGTGAGTTTTTTTCCGCCGTACCAACACAGCGTGTTCCCTCTTCATTGAGGTGGTATCCTCGACCACAGTTGACGGAGTTCCTCTGGCAGATGTAGGAGCCATCTGTGTTGATACAGATCTGCCCGCGGTGGCATGGGCCTGTCTGGCTGACGCATTCATTGATATCTGACAATACAGACACAGATGACATTATTAAACTAGAATGGCACTCGGAGAGCGCAGACCTCCGCCCGAGTACGATAGGCCCCCCTCTCCGTTCAGTTAGCGCCATCATTCAGGTGTATTTTTGTTTATGTTGAGATCAGCTGTTCGTAGCGGAGCAGCGTAAAACACTTCATTCAAACTTGACAGAAACAAAGTAAAACTCACCTAAACCGTCGTCGTTACACTTTCCAACAATCACCAAGTGTGCTTTGGTCGAACTCAACTGTAATTCCACCGAGTTTAATGTGAAAAAACGCCGATTCTACAGTTGTTCCCCCCCAATCCCCCGCTCTCTCTCTGTCTCTCTCTCTGAAGGAATGAGGCGGGATCATGCGTCATCAACGCGCCATCAGTTACACTTCGCATGTGTTAAACCCAGAGGTCTTAATGTTCTGGCTAATCGGAATCCTTAAAAAAATTCCTGAATCCGGATCATGATCCGGATCGCCACCAACCTCTAACGGATTGTTCATTGTGCCACATCCCTCACCCCTCCAAAATATGTCATTCAAATCCATCATGAACTTTTGGAGTAATCCTGCTAACGGACAAACAAACAAACAAACCAACAAATAAACCAACAAACCAACGCCGGTGAAAACATAACCTCCTTCCTATACCTTCGGCCTTGGCGGAGGTAAACATGAAAAGATTGCTCATGTTCGTCTTATATAACTGAATATACAGTTACTTAAATGCAAACTTTGTTCTAAAGGTGGCTCTAGACAAAGGCCATGAAGTCATTACAATTGTCACGACTTCAGCCAGATCCTAAACATTCATTAATTTACCTGCTCTGCATTTACCTGTCATACTAACTCACCCTGTCATTACAGATCCAACCACTCCCTCCCTGTAGTAACCCATTTCCCGCCGTTCCCCTCACCTGACCACATCCGCCCACTTCCTCACCTGCTCCCCATTTCCCTGATTAGCCTTTACTGGTCCATCTACACTCCGTCTTTGCCAGATCGCCTGGTGCTCATTCCAAGAGACTAGAGATTTCATTAAGGTCTCCAAATGAAATTGTAGAATTTCTTCCAGTCTTTTATTCAACATTTATATCTGCAGTTCACCTTTGAGCCACATGAGGGAGCCTGAATGTTCGAATTGTTCTGATAGTTGTAGCTCTCTTATAACATTGAACCTAATATGAAAGGCTAGCGTATATTACGTTTGATTTAATGATGAAAAAAATTAAAAGAGAGCCTGTCAACTCCACCTAAATGCCTTTTTTTTAGGTCTCATTTATAAAGTATTTTACATGTGCATATGTTTTCAATAACACATGCATAAGTTGTGATTTATCAAAGGTATATCTCTCCAAATAGCTGGTTTACCTATTAAAGATAATATAAGGTGATGGCAGTAAAAATGGTCAGGAACATTCATTTACACATAAATTCACTCTTCTCATGATTTATAGATAAGGTTTATAGTGAATTGTGTCGCAATGGTTTGTCATTTTTAGGCTCTAACTGTGAAAATCACCTGAATACATGTCAAATATTGTCTTGCAGTTGTTGTTACGGGCTGCTGTAGTGTGGTGCTTACCGATGCAGGCGCCGAGGGCATCCTGGATATAGCCGGTACCGCACTTGACCTTAGGGAGACAACGGAACGACCCCTGGGTGTTTTGGCACTCAAACTCTGGTCCACAGTTATGGATGCCGGTCTCACACTCATCAATATCTGGATAATGAAAAATCATGCGAAAGTTGCCATTGAACACAATGCCAATACCTACCAACAGGAACAGAGGCAAACTGAGCACATGTTTGACTGACCTTTGCAGTTGTTGTTGTCGGTGAGTTCGTAGCCGGTCCCACAGCTGACCTCTCTCTGGCAGCGGAACGAGCCCTCTGTGTTGATACAGCGCTCTCCCGCCCGACAGTTGCTGGCTCCCAGCAAACACTCGTTGATATCTGGGAGTGTTTCAAAGCAGAGGGTCTCTTATTGTGAAACACAGTATTACTGGGGTTTTTTTTGTGTCATAATCTTTCTCTGTGTCTCTTTAACTTCTTTGTGACATAAACTGAAGCGTTCAAAGTGGAAGAGGCGGAGGAGTACCACCTACCATCACAACTCTTTCCATCTGGCTTGAGTTTGTAGCCTTTGAAGCAGGCACAAGTGTCATTGCCCACACAATTATGAGCACATTTCCCTAAAAAAGAAACAAACATGTTGATAATTGATCACTGCATTGGCCAGATTAAATCAGTCAGGTGTAGAAAAGCTTGTTTTTTTTATTACCTATTAACGTGTTATACTATACCTTTGCACTGATCACTTAATACTGAATTATCTCCATTGTCTCCGTTGGGGTTATCCTTGTTTGGTACTGCATGAAAGGAAAACAAATATATATTTATATGTCTCACATTGTAACCCCTATGCCTCTATCTTAAAAAAACAACCAATCAGAGCTGAGCAGTCTCTGGGCAGCTGTCAATCACTGCTCGCAAAACTCGTGATTGGTTGTTTTTCTTTGGTGCTGTAAAATCTTGCAAATGCCATCCGAGGGAAATGTGAAAAGGCTACCTATTGTCCTTTTCCCTGAGCCCTGTTCCCCAAAGTTAACAGTGTTTTTGTGTCTGCTTAATTGTTGATTTCAGTTCAATTTGAATATGTTAAGATGTATGACACAAGCCTGTTTAGTTTATTTGTTCTGTGGGTTCATGGGATTTTGTTGTTCTGTTTAGGATGTTGGTGTGGATCAGGTTTGCCTCGTTCAGTCCTCTTAGAGGGGAGGGACTGCGCACTATGAAGTAGCAGGATGAGATCGGTAAGAGGGAGAGGAGAGTGAACAGCTTGCCGTGAGGCTGCAGTTCTTTTGATTTAGTTTAAATGAATCATTGAAATTTTCGGTTTCATTTTTGCTTTTTGCTTCGGTGAACTTTGGTTAGTAAATTTCACTTTTTTGGCACTACTCTGGCTTATCAACCTGTTTTTTTCCAACATCCCTTTTTAAAGTTTTCCAGTGCCCAACCACCTCGTCTGCCTTTACATGGGGTGGTGGCATCACAGGGTCCAATCCCTGTTTGAGTATTCCCTGCACTGTGACAAAGCTGACATCTTGAAATATATTGTTTTGTCTGTCCATCAGTTTTCTGGGATGCTCATAAGCGACACACTAAATCAGTGTGAAAGTAATGAGTAAAAGGCAATGACCACATCCATCCAGCAGGGGGCAGTGTGGGCTTATGTTTGACAACACCAGCGGCTCTTTAAATTTCTTCATTCATTTGCTCCAATATTTTGAGATGTTTAATGTGTTCGGGCGCAGGTTTTCCCATAGTGCTTTCTGTTTTTCTACCCTAATGTCAGTTGCCTTCTTTGATGCAAACAAACTTTGCAATCTTTGGCCTACTTCATGCTTGATGATTTTTTGCACCCACGTTCAGTTTTTGCTGTGGGTGTGGTCTGGTTGTCTGGGGCTCCATCCACGCAGCAGGCGCGGGACACCAGGCCACACTGGTAGCCCACCGACAGGTTGTGGTCACAGTGTAGGCCCTGCTCCTGATTGGACTTCCCCAGAAGACAACAGTGGCAGCACATCTAGACAAAGAGTAGAATACAATATATTTGGTGCATAATGCAGACGTAGCATACATAAGGAGAGGAAAATCACTATGTCATAGAGAATTCAGCTCAGCTCTCTAATGCATCAGGGGAAGTGAAACCAAAAGAGAAAAGGAGATTGTGGGATCATGTTGGTTGGTAAAAACACTAGAGGTAGATGAAACCGGCTTTTCCACTGACAAAGGAGGAGGACGTGATTCAGACAGACAGCCAAGCTCTCAATCAACCCAGACAGACAAAAAAAAGAGGTTGATTGAGAGGACGTGCCAAGTGACAGATGAAAAGCAGTGAGTCAGTATGCGAGACAGACAGACAGTGATGAGATGACATCATCCCCTCTGCCTGAAGCATGCTCAATCAATCATTATGGCAGCCTGGTAATGTCAGTCGGGAGGAGGGGGATGAAAGGTGGTGCAGAGTTTGGGGGATGGGTGTGTTTGTGTTTCAGTTTGGGAAATGAGGGCATATACAGTATATGAAATGTATGTATATAAATGTATATGTAAACCATGTGTGGTGTATAGGTGTAGTGATGGCGATAGCACGACTGGACACGTGCCACAATATCACAACTCTTGTTAGGGCTTACTCGTTAACAGCTTAATGTGTGAGTAGGCTATGAACGCTGCGTAGCGAGGAGGTCGGGTAAAAAAAATACTGGACTTTTGCCCAGCAGACCGACGTTCGTGTCCCGTATGAAACCAGAAGTCAACGTTGATTTATTTGTCACTTAAGTTTAAGTAACGCCACTTCTGGAGTTATTTTAAGCCAAACCACAATCTTTTCTTAAACCTAACTAAGTAGTGTTGTTGCCTAAACCTAACCAAGTTGTTTCCTGTGAAGACAGAAGTTTATTTTGAAAAGACTGTATGCATGTGATGAGCTTAAATTGACACGTGTTGCTGGACATTCCTAGGAAAACGAACGATATCATAAGATATCATACGAACCGTTGTATGAGAATACATTGTAGTGAGATACTTACCACCGGACTAAGCGAAAACCAAAAAACAGAACTAAAAAGAAGCCAGGCTAGCTACTTCCCTCTGCTTCCATGCGTTATGCTAAGCTAAGCCAACCATCTCCTGGCTGTACATTAGCTCCATAAGTCGCCTATTACACAGACACGACAGTAGCATCAATCTTCATATATAACTCTCAGCAAGCATTTCTTCAACGGTTAGGAATATTCTCTCTCAGTTGTGTCCTGATGTTACAGAAAAAACTGAAGGTTAAGGTGGAGACTGATTTTCATTTTTTGTTACACAATATAATGAAACCATCTATATTGTAAAGTAAATGTATTATTTTGTCCAGTTAAAGTAGGTGAAGCCATTTCCTAATCATACATATCTATTATCTAATTCACCTTACCTGTGCACATTAAAGTATGAGCCGCCACCACCTGCACTTCACAGTCAATTAAGTAAAGACAAGCTGCCCCGCTGACAATTGTCTCATCCTTTTTAAAGAAAACGCACCAACTCGCATTCTCTCCTTGGTACATTTTGCCAAGCATTTATCTTTGTGATGTGTTGTGAAAATATACGTAGGGGCACAAATTTACAAAAAAAAAAAAAAAAAAGTCTGAAATGTGCTTGGACGTGAGCCTGCAGAAGATTCTAGAGTCGGAGCTGAATTTATAATCTATCTGACAGGAACAAGCTCCACTCCTCCATGGAGTGACATGCCTCATCCTGCTCACAAAGCACACACACACACACACACACACACACATAAATGCACATCATCGCTCTCATCAATCATTTGCCTCCAAACTGGCTGTCCGGCAGAATGATGTAACGTACGTTGATTGAGAGGGAGATTTTTTTGGTGCACACTATGATTTAATTCCCTCTTTTTGTCTCTATTTACAGTATTGTCAGCTAGTAAAGCAAACGAACATATGTGCACATGCAGGTACAAACACACCTTTGTAGTCTTGGTCTCACAGGTGTTGGTGAATAACGAATCGCACAATCCTTGGTCTTTGGCCATGTTGATACCGGTGGTGCACATGTTGTCCTCAAGCACTGTTACACAGCACTGCTCCTGCACTATCCTGTCAGCAAGAAAAAACCCACAAAACACAGGTGGTGCATTTATAATCTCCTCGGTGCAATACAACTCTGCTTTAAAGTGTAGCCCATTAAAATCAGCCCGAGGCGAGCCTGATGGGGATCTCAGAGTTGTCACACTTAAAAATGTGTGGATGAGTGGGTTGAGTAAGTCCTGTGTGGATTCCAAGGAGGGCATTGGACGTTTATTGTGTTTTGCCATGCTGACTTAAAGGGGAACACCACCTAAATTGAAAATTGCAATATGTTACTTCCATGGCCTAGGAAAGTCCGATCAATATTTGTAAACATGAGCTACTCTCTCTCAGCCGATTAGACTCTTGTCAGGCTATTAAATAGGCGTTATCAGTCGCTATAAGCCCCATAGATATGGGTCATGAGGGGCCTACTACACCTACTAGTAGGTTTTATCATCTCTTCACATGGTAGATCACAGAAATAAGGTATGAAAGAACACAATATTGACCTCTAGTGACCGTAGTAATTATGACAGGAGCAGAAGAGGAAGTCAGGCGCTGTAGTATAGACAATGTGAAACTCCATTAGGGGTGGAGGTAGTGTTGTCAATTGTGAAACAGAAAGAGTTCCCATATACTCAACAACATTCCCCTAGGTGCTCTCAGCATCACCTATTACACCTTCCCCACTTCATTGTCTATGGAGCAGCTCCAGACTTTATACCCTATGACATCACAAATTTGAGTTTTAGCACTTTTAGGGTTTTGGGGATTTTGGAGAGAGTTGTTCATGTTTACTAATATTTTTTGGACCGTCTTAGACCATAAGAATAACATGTATGAACTTTGAGAATGGGCGTAGTTCCCCTTTAAACTGGGTTGAGCAGCACATTCCCTTGAGGCCTTTGAGTTAAACCAACATTTCAGTCCCAAGATGAACATTTGTCCACCTCCACATAGTCCTAACTCAGGGTGTAGGATTGTGGTTTTTGGAGGAATTCATCTTATTATAATATCACTAAAACAAACCACTCCCTTTAGATAAGCATGCTGTGTCCTGTGAGAGTGGAGAAACAGTTGTACTGTTTGACAGTACGTGCTGTCAAGTTTGCTTGGTGTGAATGACATCACCACCACCATCACTGTTTCCTAAGAAATCAGTGATGACAGGTTACGGATTTATCACATAAAGTGAGAAACACAATGTTACTGGAAGTACTCAAGCTGACCTTGACCTCTGAGCTCCCTGCGGAATGAGGATCATAAATTGATATCTCCACAGGGATCAATAAAATACTTTATATTACTATCACGGCTGCTTAAATGTCAAAAGCAATATCTGGAACAACCACAGCCCCTCACATGTATTGTCTAACATTTGTAGTCCAATCAGTTAAGAGTGAGTCTGGTGTGGATATCCGTCTCACTGCAAGACACAAAGCATAAAACGCCGCCCCCTCACCTCTCTGCTCTCATTTCCAACTAGCCTCTTTATCAACTCTTACCAGAAACCTCTTTCCAAATAAACTACGGTAGATCTCAAATTCATGTCGAGGCGCACACCTCCTCTGCAGAACCTTTTAAGGGCACAGTCGCCCTCCTGTTTTTCTTTTCTCTTCCACTCTACTTTTCTTTTTTTTTTTTTTCTCCTTTGGTGTTTGAAGTAATCGTTCAGATTTCCTGTTATTGCCTCTCTCTCTCTATCCTCCCTCTATGACGCGTTTCACCTCTAAGGTATTTCCTGGGTTTTGAAACAGTCCCTCTTCTGACCCCCCCTTCCACCCTGCTCCCCCTCAAACCTGTGCCCCTTTTCCTCTCTTCCTCCACACACTATAATTTAGACAAATTTGGGATCACTTGGGGTGGCTACGGTAAATGTGTTTGCCATCAGTGTGTTCACAGCAGCGGATCTCCCCGGCTTATGAGCCCTGAACCTGTGGCAGGCAGCACACCCTCTAGGGTTACCAGCAGACCTGTTATTATCCCATCACTATTAGTGCTTCCTCTCACGTGAAGTGAATAATGTGCCTGGAGATTTACGGGAGTAAGGTAAAGCAATCTCATATTAAAGGGCCTGCAGACATCCCATACGTGATACGGGCCAAGTCCCTCGGGGGGCCAATAGTGCAGGAGCTTCTGTGGTGCAGATAGAACATTGTGACAGCAGTTAATGACTTGTAAATCTGAATAAGCCCCAGGCAAGTCTCCTAACCGACACTCTTAAACCTCACGGTGAGAGCAAAGTAGCAGATATAGCTCCTGCTCACATGCATGTGGTCGACGCGGAGATGAGACGGAGGGACGAGCAGTCTTCGTTATCGTTGCCTCGGTTCTTGCCATCTTTACAGCAGTCCTCTATGGAGATCTGCTCTGCTCCTGCAAACATAAAAAAACAACAACACAAGGTGTGTTTGTGTGCAAAGGAGGTAAATGCGTACACATCCCATTCAGTGTGCACTGGATCAGCGGGATATTTTAATATCTGGCATTGTCTGGTTTGCCGCAGTGGGGGGACCCCCGCTGACATAATCACTGTGGAGAACTGCTGCATCTGCACATATCACACCTGCCTGCATACTCACAAGTACACACTCGCCTTGAGACTATTGTTCCCTTAAAAAGCTGTTCATGATGAAGCAAAATATATCAAATGGCATAGTCATAAGCATTGTTTTATCATTATTAAAGGTGCAATGTGTAAGTTACAGCCAGAAGTTTATTTTTAAAATTTAAAATAATGAACTAAAAATAGCAACAGAATGTGAAGCAGTCACAGTTTTGATGTTATGTCAAAGATGTCTGTGTATTGTGTTGCAGAGATATCTACTATAATGAGCATGCTAACTGACTAGCACCGGATCGAGAGGCGATAGTGAGTCGCTGTAGCGTCCAGTCTGCCCTCAGTCCAAGATGAGACAACGCATGAGTAGAGCTGCCCCGAGAGCTCGTCAATCACGTTAAAAGGTACAGGGTCTGTGTACGATTCGTCCTCTGCGCCACTGGGAGGCTGCTTCGCCAGGAGGAGACGACGGAGCTTCGGTTAGCAGTTAGTAGTTAGCTCGAACCCAGCCAGTGCAAACCAGCACTGGGGAGTCTGATCGCGGACCACCCTGACTTTAAACTCTAAAATTCTGGCCATATCTTATCTTACACATTGACCCTTTAAAGGAACAGTGTGTAGCATTTCGGGGGATCTATTAGCATAAATAGAATATAATATTCATAACTATATTTTCATTAGTGTATAATCACCTGAAACTAAGAATCGTTGTGTTTTTGTGAGCTTGGAATGAGCTCTTCATATCTTCATAGGTAGCGGGTCCTCTTCAGGTAGGCCACCGTAGTTCTCCGACACGCTTGTGAAACTGAGGTAACGTTAGCAGCAGAGTGCTAAAGTGGTACCGCCAGCCGTCATCTGACTTCCGTTGCTCCTAAAGTATTAAGTGTTATTATGGTAAGGATGGCCTCTGAGCACGTTACCACAGTCTTGGAAAGGGAGGAGTGAACGGAGGGGTACTCAGTTGGTTGCAATCTGCAACCACACCACTAGATGCCACCAAATCCTACACACTGTACCTTTAAGTATTATTTCTTTGACAAACATTTTCTTTTTGCAAAAATCAAACGTGCTGATTGACACAAGTCATGATGATCAGATTTGGAAATCTAACCCTAACGAAAAAAGGATATTGATGTTGTCCTCTAAGGCATAGAGCGTGATGGAAAAACGAAATTCAAAATCATTCTGGCAATTCAAATTGCCTTTAGGCCTTTTTTTTTGCCAAAAACAATGAATGATGAATATGTTGTTGCAGACACAAGAGGCTTTTTTTTTTACTGGAGCACAACCAACTCTGTGGTGATCTGGCTGTTTATTATTCATGTGGATTAGAGAGTGTGGAATGCCCCGACTCTGTAAACAACCAGCCGTCCCAATCACATCAAGTACATTCATTCGCCTGTGGTTTGTGTGATCTGCCAAACGTGAAATAGCTTTGGCAGATCGGCTCCTTGGAATTGTTTTTGCTTTCGGCTCAGGATAAGTGCGCCAAATTGTTATTACCAATAAGTCCCCCGAGATTTTTTAAAAAAAGGGGGAAAACAAACTCACCGTGAAATAAATGTTGTCGAAGCAACGTAACAGAATATGAGGTGTTGCTGGTTAGTGACTGAATTATTGGGAATAGCGATTGTGAAATGCACTGAGCAAATCCATCTGTTTGAGACACAGCGTCTGACGTAAACAGTCTGGCAAGCGTCAACAGCTTCAGATAATAAGTTAGATTACATTGGGAGGACAAGTGTCTGGAATAGGTTTTATGGATTTTCTGCTTTCTCCCATGAGGGGCAGGAGGAATTTTATTATAACCAGTAAATCAAAGATGAAGCACAAGCAGGAATAATCATCACCACAAACAGTTTTCTGCATTGATTAACTTAGTAACAACACAATGTAAGCATTGCAATAAAACTCTTAATTTCCCAGAACAGTTTCTATAAACCCAGAACTAAGAAGGGGTAGGATATTACAGTGACTAAGAGTTTATTCCAATCATTCATGTGCTTTTCTTTCTGCAGAAAGCGAGTCATTTCTCCAGTGTAAGCTGCAGGAAAACAAAGCAGAGAATTAAAACATTATGGTGACCACTGCTACTACTTAAAGGATGATTGAGCTGGCAGACAGGAGTGAATATAGACAGAGGATTTATTACTATAGGCAGCCGCATTAGCTGACTCACTACTGACTTCTGGAAGTCTGGCACATCCCAGAGTCCTCTGGCCAATAAACCTTGTAGCAGCTGGATGAAATGAGATGGCATTTTAAAAGCTTTTCACATGGGCCTACCAAGTAGGTCCTCTCGAAGTCTCTCTCTGTCTGTCTGTGAATGTTAAAGACCTCTATCTGTTTGCAAAGTTCCAATGAGACTAAAACAAAAGATTTAGCTTACAAATGTAAGATAATATGGATAGAAATTTGTGCCATTAATGCCTCATATGAAGGTGACCAAAAGTCAAATATGTTAGATGTCAGTTGGTCTCATGCTGTAACTTCTCTGCTCTGTCCGAGAGATCCCCCCGCCCCCACAGTAGCACTCTGCTGATAACTAACTCAAACCCACAAGTCATCACAGAGTCATTCCAACGCCACCACTGTCTGCCGCTCAAGCAAACCTAAATCGAAAGACCAGAAGTGCCGTTAAACTGTGTGGTGCTGTTTTATCAAACCAGGCACACAGAGACGTGCTCCGGCGGCCTAGACGCAGTTTGCCACGGTTCTCTCTGTCTCCGTGATGCATTGTCTGTCTGGAGAGGGCTGATTTCCATCTTGGAATGGCAGTGCTGGTTGTGTGAGGGCTGTTCTGGCAGAGCATGCACATGGCTTGCCTGCGTCTAGACGCCTCATGTAAACAAGGCTTAATGAGCCCAGTGGTGGAGCTCCGCCCATGCAGAGTAGTTGGCCTGAGCCAGACATCACAACAGCAGAGAGCATCTCCTTCACAGGCTGCACTCAAGGCTTTTATGTAGAGGTTTATAGTGATATAAAAAAGCTTTTACACACTCTATCTATCTATCTATCTATCTATCTATCTATGATGTCATATTCCCAGGTCTTTACATGACACACATAGGTACTTTTGTGAGATTTGGTCAAACTGGTCGAGCTGATAGCTGATTTCACTCCAAACTGACCCGTGACCGACGCGACCCCCGTACAAAGAAGGCAGCTCCGGGAAAAGTGTCCCTGCCGACTGTGAAAGTTTCCCCATGTGTGACCGGGGAAGCATTTGTAAATGTAATAAATCACACTCCTCTGTCACAGACCACCCCGTCCTGGTGAGACGCCGGTCGCTCTGACCTGGCATCACAGCATACCAAGGCACTTGGCCTTTGACTTGTGGGGCAGAAAGTACAGAAACCATGCAGGGCAGGGCAGGGCAGGGAGAACTCTGGCTACCAACTTGTGTGAAACTTTTGAACACTCATTATGTCATGTGACGTCTTCTTTTATCACTTAATAAATGATCTAGGGTATAGCATAAACAAAATGTAATGAAATACAGAGTTAAAGACAGTTTACTTTTTAACAATTTCAAGTTATGTATAGCATCTGGATTTTGTCCTACACAATGCAGTGTGCAAAGAGTTTAGAGCTGCTAGAAATTACTTTAATTAACAATTATCTACATTGCAAGTTTGGAAGGAAAACAATGTAAAAACTTCTAAAGCAGTAAAATGATGATGTTTTGTTACATTTTATGTGATGAAATAATGTGGAAATTTTCCACCCTGATTCATTTCAACACAACCTGGCAACACTTTGAAGCACCCAGCTTTGTAACTGTGCTTTCATCACATGCCTCAACTAGTCCTGTGTCAAAGTCATCACCTCCCTGGTTCTCACTCTTTGCTTTATTAAAACTTTCATTCTTACTGCAAACGCCTTCACAAACTCGTGCGTAAAGTTACCTTGCAATGTAACATCCACCCACATCAGCATCACATACCAATACCAGTAGCTATAGTAGTGATCTTTAGAGTTTCTTCCAGAAAGGTATAACTTACCTTGGCCGAGGAGAACTCCGAACAGAGAGCAGAGCAGCACCACACACAGACCCATTGAATGAAAACAGATTCAACTCTGGAGGGAAGAAGAAAAAACAAAGGTGTCCGAGGAGCTTTGAGCGCACCGATGCTGCTTCTTCTGCGGGATGCTGGTTCTTCTGCAGGATGCTGGTTCTTCTTCTGCAGGATGCTGGTTCTTCTGCAGGATGCAAACAAACAGTAGTGCTCCCTTTTCAAAACAGAAAGACTGAGTCAAGACGTGCATGTGATGGAGCTGAGTGAGTCGCAGTTTGCAGCGTGACTGGAGCGTCCAATTATGTCAGTGCGATGGGCGGGCTGGCCAGCAGACTGACAGACACACACTTACTGCTAATCAAAGCAGGTTTTCCTCCCAGTATAAACTCCAAATTAAAAGCTATTACTTGTGAGCTCATTTTATTACAATTAAACATATAATTTGGGACTTTTGCAGATTGGTTAGTGAGTTTAAACTGTAATTTATTACTATATATCCAGACAGCTGTTTATACAAAAAAAAAAAAAAAAGGCCAATCCTTCTAAAACGCTTTATATAACTGACACATTTATGCGCATTTGGAAAGTATAAGACCTGAAATACTACCTAGGGAGATGTGGCCTGGGCTGAGACGTTTTTTATTGCCTACAGGAGGAATTGCAAGTGACTTCAGGGCTACTGTGCTGTAAGGCATGCATGCACACATGGAAATTGTCTTCCCATCAATGGCAGAGTAGACTTATTCTGTCTGTGACTAATGATTGAGGCTGATTACTCAACATCTGGAGCCGGTTTTGGGGTATTTTAAAAATCTCTTGTGGCTGTGTCCAGACTGTATGCTTTGAAAGCTTTTGGGTATCTCAGTTAGAGGAAAAGAAGGTGGAATCAAAACATAAATATTGTCACTGCCACTGCCTGCAGATAACAATATTGAGCCTATTTGCTGTTCCATTTTTAGTTTGCTGCACCTCAAGAGATGATAGATCAAATTGGAAACTGCCTCTGTGCTGTTATATTTGAATCCCCTTTGATACTGCATGTGCACAGTGGTATTAAATGTCTCTGTAAGCCTATACTACTGAGCCTATTTTTCTCTTCAGTTACTAAAGTTCACAGCTGCACCAAAGAAAATGAGGCACTTTCCCCTCAAAGTTAATGAATTAGAGCTTTTGTAACCATGCCACAGATGTGGGCACACCATCAGCCAAAGTGATCATGAACTGTGAGGAGCTGGGTATAAACAAGCCACACACACACGCACATGCACACACACACACCAGTCTACCGGAATTGGCAAAGAGCGGTAGAAATAATTGCTAGACTTGCATTATAAACATTTTTGTACCAACTAAAGCGCTCTGCAAATTCAATCAGTCTACTGACTCTGGGCATGGTGACAGAGAGAGGTTAAATGATCGTCTAATCAGAGCCACATGTCTCCACCACCAGTCTAGCCGGTCTAGAAACATCACCGAGGACTTGATATCAGGACACCACAGGCATACAGGAAAGCCCACAAGTATGGCAGCAGTTATAAATGGGTAACGGCACTGTTAGAGCGGAGTGTGTGACAAGTCATGTCTCAATCTCTCAGTGCTCTTCAGCCCAACACAGTCTATGTTTTCTGTTGACAATCTTTCTATAAAACCACATTTTAATGGACCGCACCGGTGTTTTGAATGCTTTGGATGCATAATGTACATTTATGGATTTCACTCTATTGCAGAGCTTTATGGGTATTGGAGTGGGGATTTTAGTTTAAAGTTTATGTTATTTATCTTACTTATTTAGAAAACACAACTGTTTTTTTCAATATTGGTATCCAGGGTTCATTTTTTCCCAAAAAAAACAGTTAAAAAACATCCCACTGTGGTGTAAAAAGGAGCTTGCAGAGAACTTGCTTGAGGAGGTAATCCATCATAGTGAACAACATGTCTGCTTTATTTTTTGCACAGTTAAGCAAAATATCTTTTTTACTCAATCTGCACTTAAATTGCCAGCATCGACAGCAATTTAACCCCGACGACAACAACAACAACAACAGCAGACATAGTGTTAATTGTAATGGATTAGCCAGCCCGTTCTCACTCCCAGGGCGTCAAATACCAACGCTTTGTCGCGGCTGTCGGCGTCTGATACCGACGTACAAGGCACCCTTTAGCAGCGGTATGAGACGCACCAGACTTTCTGTTAACTGCGATGTAAACCCATCCGCGTCACTATTAAACGCTCAGGGAAAGTGCTGTTTAAAGAGCAAAAGAGGCACACAGGGCGAGCAGGACGGGAGGTAGATGGGTCCAACAAACACAGGGCTTTCATCCAGGAGACCGCTGTTTGCGTTAAGTTTCACTTTCACGTCACAATCAGCTGTTTGTTCGTGTCCTGTGTTCACAACATTCGGTGTCATTTTCACTTTACAAGCGTAGTAGTTTAAAACCCAATCATGTTGTTTTTTCCTAAACCTAACTATAGTGATTTTATTGCCTGAACCTAAGCAAGTGTTTTTTGTTTAATTCACAACATTAAGCATGTGTTTACTGCAACCTAAAAGTGACGCAGAGGGGTCTGACAAAGCGTCAGTATGTGATGAGTTGGGATGAGAACACGTTGGATTAGCAGGAAAACCAGTGTGGGAGGTAGGAAAAAAACTATTAACAAATCAAACACACTATACCTTAAAGTGGTGTTAAGTATTGTAGTAAGTAAAACATGCAAAAAAACACTTTTATGGTCCTGGAAACACATTTAAACGGCACAGTAGGAGTTCTGGGTTAACAGTAGACGGTTGCTATAGCAGCACAGATATGGTTCCTGCAGACATTTATCAGTCGAGGATGTGGTAACCCCCCCCTCTGTGATGTTATTTAGGAAATGAAATCCCTTTACTGCTGTCCTTAATCTTATCTTTGCCTTATAGAGTAATGTAGATAATAGATAATAGGTCTTTAGAGGCCATATAACGAATGAGGAATGCCCAAAATGAGAGCCAGACCAGTGCCGGTCTAAAACTTCTCATGCCTACCAGCCTTCCCAGAAACTACCAGCCCTCCTCTCCACCTCCATTCTACATTCGGGCTTTAACGAGAAACAGCAGCGTGAGTTGACCTCCTAGCTCATAGGTGGAGGAAATTGGAGTGGCCGAGGTCGCATTCAAACAGGGTTAATCTTGTTGTGGAGGGGGGGGGTGCAGTACAGTTCCTTTGAAGCTCAACAAAGCGTGTCTTGCCACATCTGTGTCAATCAGCAGAGGGACGCTAACACAGGCGGGCAGTGGGAGGCCGGCCCCCCCGTGGGGTCCAGAGGACGTGTTCACTGTTAGTCAACACCACTGTTAGCTGACTCTTGTTAAAGGAGAAATTGGCTTTGCTTAACTTTAAAGTGCTCATGTTCGAGTAGGACATTAATAGACTCCATTAACATGCATTTATAGGGTGAAGGAGGTTTACAACATTAATCATTACTCAGACGTACTGTAAGCTACCGTATCATATTTTATTGTACCCTGTAAACACCTGCAAGTTGACTCGCGTGCAAGTGGGTTTATGGCTAAATGTTCTGGCTCTCGGGTATTAGAAGAAAACAGTTCACAAGGGTGAGAGTGCGGAAGAAATGAACTAAAATGACCTTAGAAAAAAATAGCATAACATTTGCACTGTGCTTACCTCTTCACAATAAAATCTTTTTTTTGATAAACATAAATAAAATAACACATAACATTTACAACATTAGTTCTGCACTATAAGAGCCTGACACATGAGACCATGCAGGCAGAAATATTGTGTAATGACGTGTGACAATGTGTCCTGGGTTTTAGCAAACAGCTTCGATTCCTTTGATCGTTTTACTGGCCTCGAGGGGCCCCGTAACACCTCTTATTCCACATAAAATCATAAACCACAAACATCAAAGCTCATTATTCGCATCCTTCCTGATCAGTTCTATATTTACACATGGAGAGCTAAACAGGAAAAACACACACCAGGCCCGATCACATCATCTATTAGCTCAGTGTCTCTGAATGTATCTACTGTGAGCAGACAGATCATTTGGTGAAAGCAGATTGATAACTTAACCAAAACAGACTGCTTACCATAATAGCCAGTTATCTGTACCCTGTTAACACCTACTTGTGCTTCGTGTTTGTACTTTTTTCATCAATCTTCAAGCTTTAATCAGAGACTATTTCTTCAGATTCTGATTAAATGCTGTAATGCAGTTTAGTGAGGTGTCCCTGTATTATAATTGTTTCCTTGCAGTATAATTTAATAAGTAAACATACAAAACATTTTTAATGTTTGTAACAGACATGAATATTAGCTGGTGCTGGCAGTGTTGTCGATGATCTAAACGATTTAAGAAGATTTGTGCTTTCACACTCCTCCCTCCTCTCCACCAGGACGGCTCGGTGGATTCTGGGAGTCTGAACCCGCACGTTGGCGCTTTGCATGCTGGGATATATTGTCAAGAGTTGGGAGTTGAGAGTCAGGAGGGGCAGTAGGTAGCATCTCCAGTTTGATTTCTGGAAAGGTCTGGTCAGGGAAGGTGATCCTCAGGTGCTCTTCAAACAGCTCTTTGAGCTTCCTGCCCGCCATGGTGACCTCTGTGTCGGCCTGCCGTGCAAGGAGAAGCAAGGATGAGGACAAAAAACATATATTACCAGGTAATTAGAACTGAATAATACTTCATAACTACTTATTTCTACAGTACCTCACTGAGGGCACGGTTCCCAAAGACGAGCCTGATGTCTGATACAAACTCTGCAGGGCTTTGGTAACCCGACAGACTCTGCTCAGCCTCCAGTCGTTTTTTCACAGCGGAAAGAGTCACTGGTCCTTTTATAGTCAGCCTGTTATTAGCACATAGCTACAGTATTTAGAAAGGGAGAGATAATAGAACAATAAAACTTCATGGGAAGACGTTGAAGTCATTATTATCTCATATATATATAAAGCAGAGGTTATAAAGAGGTTAAGTATTTCTATCCCATTGTGTTATGTCAGAGTTTATAATAAACATCTTTCAAGCCAACAATGGGCACTGTGGATAAGTGCTGCACACAAATATAGTGTTGTGTGGTGTAATGAACCGTTCATAGTCTATAATTGTTGATGTTCATCCACTCTCATCCACTGTGCAATAACAAATCTGTCAGCAAGACAAATCCCTGTTTATTTACCTGATTATAGTTGCATAATGTCCCTGTATATTTACTGATAAATATACTGCATATTACGCATCATTAAAATTACAGTCACAGTAACTCTAAGTGACATTAATCCTGTGAACTTTTCGCCTGTATTCAGCCGAAAGCTTTCCAGACTCACCGAGGGGGACGCAGGCCTTTGGAAGTCTGAACTCAGCTCACTGCAAAACAAACTGAGCAGCAGCCTCTCGCACTTCTGCAGAAGTAGAAAAAGACAATTGACTCAGTACATGTCAACCTATACAATCTGTAGTCTATAGCATCTGCTTACTTAAAGTGGCAGTAGTCAGTATATATTTGGCATCATTGGGCAAAAATCCCATAATAACCTTTCAGCATATTGTAATTCAAGTGTTCTGAGAGATAACTAGACTTCTGCTCCTCCTCATGGCTCTGTTTTCAGGCTTTAGAACATCTAGCCCGTGACGGGAGACTTTGACCAATCACAGGTCATTTCATTGAGAGAGCGTTCCTATTGGCTGTGCTCCGGTCATGTGACCGAAACTTGGCGTTCCTTCCCCAGATTTCACAATGGCGGCGGCGTCACAAACTTTCTCATTTTACAGCTAAACCGTGCACTACAAGATGATTCTGAAAACATCTGAGGAGAGAAATGGGCATTAACGTAACAGAATATTGATTTGATATTTATATATTATTTAATATTTGATCTGCCTAGTTTGACTGCTTGGTCGGAGTTTGTGAGTGATTGACAGCCGGCTCTCATAGACGGCAGATGGACAGCAGACCTCAGATCAGCTCTTACTGCTTGTTTTCCTCCGGTCTGTGAAATCTTGCAGATGCCGTTAGGAGCACCGTAGGACACAGAGGACACAGAGGAACATGATTTTTTTCAGGTTACCTGTTTCATGTTCTACTGTCACCATATATAGCTATCGTTTTATAAAAATAACTTTTTTTAAATATATTTGCTCTAATCTTGCCTTCTTCAGCTTTAATCATTTGAACCCGACACTATTGGTGACTATCTGATGCTGATCTGCTTTTTGTGTCAAACAACTGTTGTCAAATCACTACAAAACACTGCATTAAGCAGCACATTGCTATATAAAATACATCGCCTCACACACCATTAAAAGAATTTACATTTTTCTTCAATACTACTATCATTAAATGTTATTCTTGTACTACAAAATATAGTTGCTGGACAATAGTAAAAACAATATGGTTGCTAGGAAAACAGTTATTAAAGGTACAGTGTGTAGGATTTGGCGGCATCTAGTGGTGTGGTTGAATACACCACCGCTCACTCCTCCCTTTCCAAGACTGCGGTAACGTGAGCCACTGAGTGCAAAACAGTGGTAACGCCGTTCTTACCATAATAACGCTCAGGTTAACACAGTTTCACAAGCGTATGACTGTGCTTGCCGCGGATGAAACTACAGAGGTGAGGTGAGGTGAGGTATTTACTTTCCAAAAGCCACTTATTATGATTGGTATAATTCTATAATCTTTATTGTAACCAAATTACTTAAAAAAAAAAAAGAAAGAGTACTGACTCGTTTGTCCACAGGGGGAAATCCTCCTTCAGAATCTGGCTCTTTCTTTACTGTTTTGCCTTCAGGTTTGCTTTCACAGTCGTACTCCATCTCAGGCACTAACAGGTCACGGCAGAAAGAGCAAAACCATTCCCCACTGAAAAGAGACAGTCCAAAAACTCAATACAGAAACCAGTAAGCAGGAACATACAAGTGCTGCAGTGGTGTCAGATGAAAACCTCACATCGAAATGTGAAAACAACTTGTCAAAAACAGCCTCATTCTTATTAGCTGAAGGGGTTTTCATTCCACAGAGGACCATAACTCTTTGATTCTAGTATAAACACGAGAATCAAAAGAAATAGGAGTTTCATCTGAAATAGTATATTAATTTCCCCTGTCAGAGCTTGCCTGGGAGATTTGAGGAGAGTTGGAACGTGGCACGAGAGGTGATAAACCTTGGGACACTTGTCGCAGCACAGCAGCTCTCCCCCGGTCTGACACGCAGCACACAGGCCTTCAGTAGAGTCTTGGTGCTGGTTCACCTGCTGTTCTCCTCCCAGTGAAGGGAGAAGATCTGGAGCATCGGTCTTACTCTGGTCCCGTGAGCTTTGGGGTCTGTCGTCTGTGCTTTGAAGAGGAGTCGGGACTTTGTTCCCCTCAGCTTGGGCTCTGATTTGGGGTTGGTCACCTGTGCTGTCAGGGAGGCTGGCTCTTTGGTTGGCTTGTACCTGAAATCCACAAACAGAGAGAAAACTAGAAACACCGCCTTGTGGTTGTATGCCTCCGCCGACCAGTCAAGCTGCAGTTTACATCCATGTCTGTCCAAAATGTCATCACTTCATTTTATCCTGTTAGATATTTGTGTGAAATTGTCATAATTAAAATACGAATTCTAAAGTTATGGCCAAAAATGTGTTTTGTGAGGTCAACATTTAGGGGGATCTAATGGCAGAAATGGAATATGATATTAACAAATATATTTTCTTTAGTGTATAATCACCTGATAATAAGAATCGTTTTTCCAGAACGGACAAACCAAACTCTGTTAACTTTTCCTGCTTGGGCCAGAGTCGACAACGCTACTTGCTCCCGTCGCCGCCACTCTCTCTCTCTTACTTCACCACTCACTTCCCACGACACACACACTCTACACACTGGCTCAGCTCCAAATGGCTCTAGAGAGGGACATTTTTTATTGTAATCTCCTCACCTCACCCCTAGATACCGCCAGATCCTACACACTGGATCTTTAATCTTTAACCCACCCTAATCTAATCAGTTGATCCTTGAGTCCAAGTAGACGTTGCGTTACCTTTGAAGAAATCCGCTCAAGTCGTTACCGAGATATCACGAGAATGGGACGGACCTGAAGTCACAGTGACCTTGATCTTTGACCACCAAAGTACAATCAGTTCTTCCTTGAGTCCAGTTAGAAGTTTGTTTATGGAAATTTATGGATTTATGGACAGACAATCCCAAAAACACAATGCCTCCGACCACGGCTATCGCCAGTGCGGAGGCATAAAAACAGCTCCGATATATAATCATTATGTACTTATCAGTAGGGACTCCACTTTGAGTTGCAGTAATTGGAATAGCTAAAAGTTTTTCTGTCCAATAAGGGATTATTACTGACATTTCAGGTGCCACGATCACTTTTGGTTTTACCTCCAAATAAAGAGGTTTAGAGCACAACCTGTCTCACAGCTTCTGTTTCTTCTCTCCGTCTGACTTCACAGTAACAATAGTCTCTGTGTTTCCAGATCTCACCATGATTATGATAAGTGATGAGTGATGGCCAAAACCACCAAAATATGTCCCAAAAAAGATCTCTGATCTCCTTACGTAGCTACTGTCATCATCTGGCTCATCTTTGATGACGATGATGGGCCCTGGTGACGATCTCCGTCTTCTCTTGGCAGCTGCGCCTGCTGCTCCACTCGCCTGGTGTGTTTCTGGAGGTTTCCAGGTAACAGTCCTTGGGAGCAAAAGCATGAACCAATCAGAATAAAGCCAGATTCACCAGAGGGACTATAGTGTGCATGCATGCAGCTGTCTCCTCACCCCGGTTTCTCCTCCTGGGATACAGCAGCGTACCCTAGTAAATTCTGCTGTCCTTGCACTTGAGGGAAATAAAAATCAGTTTTCCTTTATCAAGAATACAGCAACACCTACAGTCTGCAAAATTACACTGATGACACAAACTTACCATTTCTGTGTAGCAAAGAAGGTGGCATGCTCTGGGGATAGGTTGGCTTCAGCATGTATATGGGACCACCTGAATCATTCCTCCTGTTCAGATATGTATCCTCAATCTGAACACAGCATTGCATGTTGTTTACTACATTGTAAATATAATGTATGTCAATATAGTTTACGTTAACGGGTGAAGTCACTTGCCGTCTGTCGTGATTGAGGCGAACTGACGCCACCGTTGGGCAGTGGTGCCATATGGGTGTACAGAGGCGGAGAGGGAAACACGTCCATAGGTTTGGTTTGGTAGCCGGCGCTGCTTCCCATCCCCCTCAGAGGCTATACAGGACGGAGAAACACACAGATGAATAGAAACGCTGCAATCATTTTCATCCTGCATTCCTGTCAGCGTCTGTAAGAAGGAGGTGATGATGGAGGGTGTGGATGAAACGGAGCGCTTTCATTACTGGTCAACGCCTCCCCCCGGCAACAAGGAAACACAGAGGACTAAACCATAAACAAAACACTCAGATGTTCCAGGTTGTAGCTTTAACCCTGCAGGTGTACCTAATGTTTCTAATGTAAATGCACGTGTCACAGGCATACACTTAAAGGAGCATACCAACATTTTGTTATGTTATATTTTAATAGATAACAATACACTACAATAACACACTATTTCAAATCACATATACTTATTTCAAAGGCCATGACAAGCATTTTTTTTTTTTCAATTACGATGAGCGATGGGGTCTTATTGTAAATTAACTCCAAATTTTCTGCCAAAGTCATTACATGTCCATAAATCTGATCAATCCACGCCCACACACTGAGTTTTTGTGTGTTAAACTTTGCTTATTAAATTTGCCTTAACACACCGGGGGGCGTGACGAATAAACAACACAAAAATGTGCAATACTCTCCTGTGAATATTATGTGTCTAGGGCTTTTATTGTGAAAGGTAAAAATGGAATGAGTGGATGTGTTGTATAATCCTAATAATTATGGGCACAACTCAACCAATTCTGCACAATATGACTAGTTGATGCTTTTATTCACGTTGCAAAAGCTCAGAAAAATGTACCTTGTTCCAAAAACAAATGAAGTTGCTTTTTTGCCGTGTAATATTCACGTTCTGTGTTAAAGTAGTCATGCATTGTCAGTATTGACTTGCGAAATAATCACACATAAAAAACGCCCCCAGTGTATAATGGCTTTCAGTCATAGATAGTTAATGTTATAAAGAAATACTTAAAGGGCCCATATTGTAAAAGTGAGATTTTCAGGTCTTTTACATTATAAAGCCAGTTTAAGTGCTTTATAAATATTGTTTAACTATCAAAACACTCAATATACGGAGAAATACACACAACCCGTATTCAGAAATTGTGCGTTTGAAACAAGCCACTGTGATGTCACAAATATACAATATTTAGACCATTACAGGGTTTTAAACGTAAACTTTCTAAATGTGTCTCAGTTTATTCCTGTTGCAGTGTATGTAAATAACATCAGCTGACAGGAAGTATGCATGGACCCAAACTGTTGCCTAGCAACGCAATTCTGTTGCAATTCCGTTGAAAAGCACTAAAACGGAGCGTTTCAGACAGAGGGTGAATACAGGTATATTCAGGCAGACAGTACGAGGAAAATAAAGTTTTTTTTAAACATTAAAGTATGTAAACATGTTCTATTAGAAACACAAAATTCAAGTATGAACCTGAAAAGGAGCACGATATGGGACCTTTAAGATTTGAAGCCATGTTTTTAGGGGCTTTAATACTAAATGCTTCACTGGTTTTTCAATCCTTCCAGGAAGTCATTAGTATTAATTTATTTCACAACAGAATGAAAATTAATTTGCCTCAACATGTCAGCTTTTCTATTTATCAAAATGACATGAACGCTAAGAGGTAATTAATTCAAATTAATTTACTCTTGCAGTTGCACTACAACAAGAATAAAAGCAGAAATACACTAACTGTACACTAAAAATTATAGACTTTAAAATAAACCTTCAATCTCTTATATAAATGCGAGATTGGGAGCATCTCTACTGCCTCTGCAAGGCTCTCAATATGGCGGCGGCTCGTAGCTAATGGTGCAAACAGCGTTTACAGTGAAAACAACAGCGACACTGCTGACAGAGCTGACAGTGTTAAACTGGGGGGAGCACAGAGAAGCTCTGATTACAACAGAGGGAGAGTGACTTCATTCTCTGCTCAGGTAGACATTACTCCTCTATATCTTTACAAAGCAAATAGTTGTTTGATGCTGTATTTATGCTTTGGATATCATATAGAGCACCTTTAAGTTGATTGCACCATAGTGACATATAAAGAGAAACAACAGCTACCAGAACACAATCTAAAAACCTCCTGCAGCATGACTACTGCTTTGAAAAATTCTCATTATTAAGTATACATGATTTGCAATAAAACATGCAAAAAAGCTGGTATATTTCTTTACTACGAAGAGCATTTGAGAGTTCATTATGCAGCTATAACAGCTTGTTCACATCAGTATGACACAACTTGTGTGTGCACTTCACACACACACCAGTATTGTCCTGTGAATGAGCCTATACTTCAGGGCTGGAACCAAAACAGCCTGTAAAGTAGACTAAACAACTCGGATGACGAGATATTATCAACCCCTTTTTAAGGAATCTTGGGTCCGCTCTCCAGTCACATGTCAGCTGCTGTTGCACTGCAGATTTAGCTGTTTTATTTTATGATTTTGAGTCATAAGCTGGCCCGAGACTAAAATCCATCTCGACAAGGAAAGACATAAATTGCCCAGGATGTGAAGGCTGTCAGCTCTATTTAGGACAATGCCATCCACTGTCGGTGCTCGTTAAGAGGGCTTGTCTGTCAAACGTACACGAGCGACACGTGCACACACTCACACACACACAGAAACGCTCACTAACCTGGGGCGTAAACCCGGGGCTCGGTAAGCTGCTAGTTGGGCTGACGTGGGTGGGAGGAGGCACCATAAACCTGCGACCCGGTTGGGACAGCATACTGTGGGAGGGGGAGCCTCCTCCTTGCAGGGGCCCCGGGACGGTGCGCTGCAGTCGGACACTCTGGTACCAAGTCCAGGGTGGGGGAGGGGGCTGGGGCTGCCAGTTGGCCTGCGGGTTTAGCTTGTCCACCTGCATCTGCAGCTGAGCCAGAGTATTATGGGGTGCTCCCAGGGCGAAGCTGTGGGGTGAGCCTGAGGGGCCGTGCCCAGGGTGGGAGAGCTGATGAGGGATACCCTGAAAACCACCCAGCTGGTGGCCTGGTACGCTCTCCACCACTAAAGAGCCTGAGGGAACACACACACACACACACACACACACACACACACACACACAGACAGACAGGATGAGCATAACAAGTAGGGATGAAAAGTACACAATACACACTTCTGCAGAGAACTGTGGGAAAGAGAAAGTTTGGGCAGTAATGCAGTAGAAGGTTTGGGAAACTTTGGGGGGTTATTAAGGGGGAAAAACATGTCAAGAAGGGATAATGATACTTTTATGAACAAGTTATTGTTTATACTATTAATCGATATGGTGAAAATGTTTTAGATGAAGTATGACAAGTGGAGTCACCTATAGACACAGACCAACTATACTTGACCATGTTAAAGGGGAAGTTCATGTCATGTAAAGTCCCTTTTTGGTGGAATCTGCTGGCTCGCTGTCCTTATTTCTGGTGCCTCATGTCCAATACTTGATATCCCTAGTCTCCAGCCAATTAGATTACATATAAAACAATAATGACATATTGAAAAATGTCCCTCACAGTTTCTCAGAACCCAATGTGATGTCTTCAAATGGCTTTTTTGACATTTCCAAAACCCAAAGTTATTTAATTTACAATGACATAAAACAAACAAAAAGCAAATCCTCACAATGAAGAGGCAGAACATATTGTGATTTCTGCTTGCTAAAACCAAACTCGGTTTGACTTAAACAATGAATTGGCAGTCAAAATGTTTGCCGTTCATTTTCTGTTGGCTGACTCTTTGAAGAAAAATATTTCATTGCAATTGTCAGCCTCGAATGAGCTGCCCAGCGTTCTGGGCCCCCGTTAAGCTCCGAACCCTCTGAATCTTTATGCGCCGTCTGAACCAATTCAGCATCCTTCATCCAAATGACAAGGGGGAACCAACAAATCTCTGGTAAGTGGTGGGATTTGCATGAAGAGATGACAAACCCAATCCCTGTGTGCAAGCAATAATAAAAAAAAATTGAATTTTGGAACAGAGGGACTGGTTTGTGGTGGAAAAAAACATCTTCTTGTGCGGTGTCTAGACAGTGGGCTACAGCACCACAAAGTAGGAAATAACAACAAAAAAACATGATTTAAAACAGACAAAAAAGAAACAATTTAACTATGTATACTTAGTCTACTTAGGCTATGGTAGAAATATGCAAATATCCAGGAATAAAGACCAAATCAACAAAACCTGCAAGTCAACAAAATCGGGCATGCAAAACGCTCATCTTCTGAAACCACTAATAGCTATATAATGTATTAAAAATAAAATCATCCTTAGCCCTTAATTTAAATTCATTATTTCTTTGGACTTAAAATCGTTTGATGGCCTTGCTGCCCCAGCAATTGGCATTTGTGCACTCAAAAAAATTGACAACACCAGAGTATTACTATTGAATCATTGAGTTTTTCGAGTGAAACAGGAGGCTCTTGAGTGACAAATAATCATGACAAAAGGCATGTGAGATGGAACTAGCACTAGCTTTATGCACTTTCTGCAAGGTTTGCAACATTAATGCTATCATGCTAGTTTAATAAGTCCATTGAGAGTCACCTTACATGAAGTTGGAATGTTTGTGGTCAGTGTGGCCTTTATCTTGTGGCATTAGACTGAGTGGCAGTTGACCAGTTCAACAGCGGGCCTATTCTTAGAATTAGCCCGTAATACACTACAGTAAAATTATGGGTGAGGTTTAAAGCTACATCAAAGAAAATGCCAAATAAAAAACAGTGTCCAGACTAAAATAAAACCATTCTCAGGGTCCTAGATTAGCTTCTACAACAGAGATATTTATGTCTTACCCAGATCAACATTTGAGGCCCAATAAGAGGATCGGCTCTGGAAGCGTGCAGTGCTCTGAGGTATAAACGAGGAACTGCATTTTGCCCGCAGGAGGTTTCCAATCTGAAACAGAATCTGCAACAGAAGGGACGTTATTAATAATTTTTAGAGGAGGGCGTAAGTGTGTGTTACAAAAGGCATATGTTCCCACTTCATCACGTCCAAGATAGATACAATCCTGTTGATGTTGGGAAAACAAGACCGTAATGAGACGGCGGATAAATGATCAGTCTTACCAAACGTTTACAGTACAAGAGGGCCGTGCCTCCATTCCTGGCCGTGGCCCATTTGGTGAAGTTGATGACATGGTCCAGGTGTCTGGACAGATAGCCGATGTCTTCCTGCTGTTTTCGCAGGACGCTCTCGTGGTCCTTTGTTACAGCCTGGAAAACATGAATAAGTGAACATCTGCAGTGTTCAAACAGCTTGAGGGTATGCGCTCTGTGGCCTGGGGGGGGGGAGACAGGCAGTCAACTCAGTTTGCATGCAAGTAATGTTCTTCACAGCAAGCTACAGGTCTACAGCATGCAACTGAGAAACAACACTGTGTTGTTCTATTTGTAATATATATCCAAAAGCTTCTGTCATACCTCAAGTTGATTAACTAGCATCTTGCCCTTCTTGTTTATCTCCAGAATCAAACTGCAGATGGATTTCTTTATTTCGTTATGAACAGACGTACGGTTCTGATCAACCTGAAGAAGCCTGAAAAGCACACATCATGGAGAGAGACGTGTCATCCATAAACAGTTATTGTTCATGAAGAGGTCATGTGGAAGAACAAAACTGCTTTTATCTAAACAGTTCTATGAACTACGAGTGCATACAACTTTTGTATACTTTGCGTACTTGACATTATGTAATCTAATACATACCCATTGTTTATGGAGTTTGATACCTCTTCAATGAGTTTCTGTTTCTCCTGCAGCTGATGGGTCATGCTCTCCATGTGCTGTTTGTGGTTTTTATAAGCATCTTCAAGGAACTGGTAACTATACTCCAAAGAGAACATTAAGTCAGCAGATGCGATATAAAAAGTGAATGTTCTCAAATGGCTGATAACGGATGATGGGATGTACAGCAGCACTCCTGCACAATAACAATAACGTTGAAATATGGTTGTAATGTCAAACAAAACTGAAACGTATACACAGGTGTGTGTGAAACTTTATATGATATGACAGCACGTTCTCATTCCAAGAGCGTCAAATACTGATGCTTTGTCACGGCCGTCACACCCTTTAGCGTCGGTATGAGAGGCTTTCCATTTACTAAAATGTAAACGCTCAATGAAAGTGCGCCGGGAGTGAGGTGACGTAAGAGCAAAAAGACACACACCATGTGCTGTTTGTGTCCTGTGTGTCACGTTACAATCAGCTGTTTGTTCATGTCCCGTGTTCATAACGTTCAGTTTCATTTTCACTGTACAAATGTAGTAGTTTTAAACCCAACCATGTATTTTTTTCCTAAACCTAACTATACTGGTTTTATTGCCTAAACCTAAGCAAGTGTTTTTGCATTCACAACATTACGCACGTGTTTACTGCGACCGAAAAGAGTGACGCCGAGGGTTCTGACAAAGCGTCAGTATGTGACGAGTTGGGATGAGAACCTGTCGGATATGAGTATATTATGTTATATTGTAAATAGTGATTTTACTTGTGGTCCTTGTGCTTTACTAGCTGGCAGTCACGGCAGGTTAGCAGGTCACAGGTCTCACAGAACAGCTTCAGCGGCTCTTGTTTGTGGATGTCACAGAACATTGGCCTGTGAGCCGACACACCCTGGACCTCTAGGAAACAACAGAATCAGTTCATCATTAGGCAACTTCACTCTGGGAAATTGGAAAGTAACTTCTGGTCTAACATTTGACGCCCTTGATAATAACGTCATGGTCCGGCTGTGCCGCTCCCTTATTCCTAGTGTTTTGTACTCTCTCTCTGTTGTTGTGTGTGTGTGGGCGTGGCACTCCATCTCACACCTGCTGCCAATCAACCTGAAACACCTGAGACCCTTCCACTAATCACACTCCTGCAGTATATATCTACCCCGGCCCGACACTCCATTGTTCGCCAGATGGTTCAGTTAGTCAACATGGTACTAGCGCTACGGCCAGTATCTTGTTTCAGTCAGTCTAATCCTCGTGTTTGCCTGAACACTGAATAATTTGTATTTACCTGTGCCGGCTTGCTTCCCAGTTGACAGCTCAGCACTCATTTTGCAAATGAAGCTGCTTGTAAACGTTCTGCAAAACCTCTGAGGTCTGCTTGCACTACTGCTCCGCACTTCATGAGCAATGTGTTCCATTATTTAACTGTTTGAGAAGTTTTAATTTGCTCACAGTACCACAAAATGGCATTACAACTGGGTAAGATCAGCAATTTCTATGTAAAAATGTATATTTATCATTTGAACCATTAAAAATACTCTAAACTTTATTTAAAACAATGGTAGTAGTCGTCAAAAATGTAAGAATGCAAAATATTGCTGTAAAACCAAGTGTCAAAATTTCACAGGTGATTTCCTGATGCATTTACCACTAAAATCTGTTATCAGATCTACACTAAACCCAGAGCAAAGTGTGACATCTGCAGCACTGATCCCATAACAGCTCTTTCCTTTGTCATGGAAACCACCACGCAGAAGAAGAAAACCAAGATGAGGACATTGATCAGAATACCTTGTGATACTTCTGCCTTCTGTCTGATGGTGTGGTCTTTGGTAAACTTGACTCTCTGGTGAGCCTCCACACAGGTGGTACAGAGGTACTCGACGCAGTCCGCACAAAACCCGGCAGCCTCGGTGTTGTCATCGCAGGTCATACAGAGCTGCAGGCGGATGAGACAAAGCATTAGAGGCTGATATTAGGATGTGGAGGTATAACAAGATGTTGGTGTTGTTTGATCAAGCAAATTAAATTAGATCTAATCGGCAAAAACAATGTAAGAGTGGACAAAAGACATATATCCAAGCAGCCAGATGTTTTCCCAGTTCCAACCCTCAGAGCACACAACCATACAAACTAGGGGGACCAGGTTTCCAACTTTACGAGGGACTGCACCGCATTTTTATCCCAGTTGATGTTGTCCCACATATTGAGACGATGTCCCGCATTTTCATTGGCTCTAGTTTTCAAGAGTTAAACCACTTCAGGACGGACTCTTTTCTAACATCTGGCTTTTATCCAGTGATTGAGAAGAAAGCAGGGAAAGAGGCTGTCATCACGGGGGCTGTGTTCCATGTCAATCAAACTGCGCACATCTGGGTCAAGTGCAGGTTGAGCTGTAATCGTCTTTGCTACGCTATGCCGGGGAAAATTGCAAGTCACAAACTCAGATTTAGTGATGGAAATTTTTTTTGCGAAATTTGCCAGTTATTTTTCAATTTCACACGGGCAGGAATACGACATGAAGCGACACAGTACATGAGAGTCTCTCAAGAAACGTTTGGCTCAAAAAGAGATGTGGCGATCAATTCGGGCAAAGTATAGAGATGCTACGAGGTAAGGGGCGGAATACAAATGTTTATTTTTCAAGTTAGACATTATATCAAAATTGTAGACTACCTCTCAGCCTTGATAATGTGTCCCACATTCTCCCACACAAACATACTCTTTGTCCCACATGTGATTTGTTGGGATGTGATCACCTTAATACAAACTAGTTACAAGGCTGCCCCCATATAGTAACGCGTGTTGTCACTGACCTGGACCGTCCTCTCCACTGTGCTGCTGGGAGCCTCAACTGAGTCCTTCACAAAGACGTTCTCCATCACATCTACCTCCATACACTCCTGCCTGCACACCGGACAGCGGATCACATTCACTGGAACGAAACAGAAGCACACATGCTGCTGTAAATCAGTCAAATTTGATATATGTGCTTTTTTGACATGGCACCATATGGTCATAAAGCAGTCCAAATGCATGCACTTAACCAGCCTCATACAGCCACAATGGATTTCCACTTCCTTGCATGCAGGGAAGGTGAGAAACCTTTATAATCGATCCATGGTTTTGTGCTCTCTGTCCTAAAAGCTTGGTCAAAAATTGGGGAAAGGGCTTTTGCATATTCTGCACCCTCAGCCTGGAATTTGCTCCAAAATGACCTAAAAATCAAGGAGCTAGTATCATTAAACATTTTTAAATCTAAAATGAAGGCTTTAGAAGCCGATTCTATGGCATGCCAATGTTTTTAGCCCCCTTGCTGTACAGCTGACTCCTACAAGAGTTCCTTTTTGTCCCCCCATTTGTCTTTAGATAGTTCTCTTTGAAAGCACATTTTAGTGCTTTTAGTGTTTGTGAATTGTATTTTGTCTCTATTTGTGTCTCTGTCTGCAACTTTGTGTTCTTGCTGCTGACCGTCTTGGCCACACTGTAAACAATTGCTGTTAATTTACAGCAGGATTTCAACAGTATTAACCTGTTATTGCTAAAAACAGTGCTTTACTGTTAATACAAAAGAAAACCTGTTAAATTACGCTCATAGGCCGTTTTTTAACTGAACTATAATGCATTCTTAAAAAGCATCACTTTCCTGCTGATCAACTGTCTAAAGTATCATCAGTAACAGTTTCATGCAGTATTTTTTAAATTCTGGGACCTGATCTGCTCATGTGAGGCTTGTACATTGTACATGATTGTAAAATCAGTGAATTAGCTTTATTGTTCTTCACTCACATGTTGTTCTGGTTTGCATCCTGTGCTTGTAGCCAGCTAGAGACACACATTTTGGGAAAAGTGTCAACAAGTCTATTATAGCCTTTTTCCTAACAAGTGCCTTTAACTATATTTAGTGTGACTATTCCTATGTCTGTAAAAAATAAATAGTGCATTAAAACAAATCAGTAAGATAATGTAAAAGAAAGGTGAAAAACAGCTATATAATGTATCTTTAAACAGTAAATTAACTGTAAAATACTGTGAAAATTAATTTTAAAAAAACAGTTCAAACTGTATTTTTCATCTATTCATCTAGACAAAAAATAATGTTTATTAAAATGTATGTAAAAAATACAACTTAAATAGTGCATTAAAACAAATCAGTAAGATAATCTAAAAGAAAGGTGAAAAACAGCTATATAATGTATCTTTAAACAGTAAATTAACTGTAAAATACTGTGAAATGATTAAAAAAAAACAGTTCAAACTGTATTTCAAAGCTGTAAATTTCAGCGACAGTATAATAATGTTAATTTTACAGTAACAGAAAGGCAACCCTGCTGCCAGTTCTTTACTGTTATTTTACTGGGACATTCTGAACAGTGCAGGTCTCCCTTTGGAAAAGAGGTTCTTGTAATCTCAATGGGACTAACCTGGTTAAATAAAGGTTAAAAAAGATGGTCATTGTTTGTAAACAAAGTGACTCACGTGGTTTGGTCTCGCTGTCTTCCTGCTGGGAGTTTGGCGGCTCCTTCATGGCCAGATTCCTGGAGGGTGATGGCAAACATTTCTTGCAGAAGGAGTGCAGACACGGCAGGAGTTTGGGCTCTCGACTGTGAAAGTTCAGGAAGCAAACGGGGCAAGTGTCCAGGTAATTGTGTCCGGATGCGGTGGACTTCTCTCGCACTTGCTTGCTCTCAGCTTCGTTCTCAACGACGACAGCAGCAGCAGCAGCATCCTCTGTTTCCAGTGTCTCTGCGCGTCCATCCATCTGAGGGTTTTAAATCTAACCGTGCACACAGCCTAAGAGATGAACCCACACGTGAGCAGAAGACCAGGCTTTTCCTCCTCCTACACACTCCGCGATGAGAGCATCTTCTCACATCTGCATCCCTCTCATCCTCTCCATCCCTTTGTAAACACAGAGCTGTTGACATGGCAACAACATCATGGTACCTCTGTAGTAAAACGACAATAACATCGACTGGAGTATAGTCTGACAGATGGAAGACAATACCTCCTCGTGATGGGGGGTCGTTCCGTCCAGATGTTGAGAGATGATGAGATGAGGGATGTTGCTCATATTGCACCGCACGCGCTCGTTGCGGCACGAGAGGGGTGGGGTCAAACAGCGCGCGCTC
Organism: Sebastes umbrosus; assembly: GCF_015220745.1. NCBI lineage: Eukaryota > Metazoa > Chordata > Actinopteri > Perciformes > Sebastidae > Sebastes > Sebastes umbrosus. The sequence goes on from NC_051272.1 coordinate 3,197,844, forward strand.
TTATAAGAGGAAGACTATAGCTGAGTGATGGAGGAGAAACTCCACCTGTCAGACATCATGTTTGTTACTCTCAAAGTGAGTACGTTACATTTTTTTTTAAATAAATATCATTACACTGTAAAAAAAAACATTTATTTACAGTTTTTTTCAAGAAATTTTACATTTTTTGTCTGTATTTCAAAATGACAGAAACAAATGTAAAAATTACATGTTTCATTTGTGATTTATATGTAAATGGTCTTAGATTTACAGTATTTTTCGTAATCACAATCGTAATTATCTGTATTTAAGCTTTTCTTGATAATTTTTAAAGATAATTATTCAGTTTTTTAGATGTTTATGACTCTATTTTAACAATTAATTTATGTTAGAAGAAAAGGATTTCATGGAATTCCAAAAATATTTCTTGAAAAAATACAGATTTTTTTTGCAAAACTTCTGAGAGTTAATGTAAATTTGGGCTTTTGCAACATAAAATTACATGTTTCATTTGTGATTTATTTGTAAATGGTCTTATATTTACGGTGTATGACTATTCTAACAATAAATATATGTTAAAAGTAAAATATTTCTTGTAAAATTACAGTAACAAAGGCTAATTATATAAAGATAATTACTGTTTTTTTTACAGTTTATTTATGTTAATTAACGGACAGTATTTTTTCTTTTTTTAACAGACATTTTTTGGCGCCCCTGCTTTTTTTACAGTGTAGTTAAGGTTGTATTATTTTTTTTTAAATAAATATCATTAGGATACTTAACAGTATACCACGTTACATTTCTGGAAACGTTACTCTTCATACAAGTAGCAGCACTTCTTCTGTGAAACTGAATGTGTAGAAGAGATCATAAAATAATTAATTTAAAATGTTTCAATTCCTTAAGGGCCATTAATTAATAATATATTCATTAGTCTTAAAAAATATATTTATATCAGCGTACTCTATATGCCTGAAGGTGGTAAACTATACTGCAAAACTTAAATTCCATTTATTACAAATGTTTTGGCATTGTAATAACAATAATAATAATTATTATTATTATAATAATTTTATTTATATAGCACCTTTCAAAACAAGGTTACAAAGTGCTTTCCAATAAAAGCATGATAAAAAATAATTAACACCCAGAACTTAAAATCTAAGCAAAATAAAATCATATAAATACAAAATATTATTTATTACATTTATTACAAACGTATTGGCATTGTAATTGCGTAGCACCACAAGTTACTACAAAACACAATAATTGATTGGGTATGTTTTTTTTTAATGTGTAATGAAGTAATGCTGCAGTATCACATCCATGGTGATCATCACAAAATAAGTGATCTGTTAAAATAACAGATAATATAATATTTACATGAGATTATGATTAAGAGGGAGGTGAAAATGTCAGATTACTGGTGGAATTAACCCTTTGATTTCATAATTTTCCCTCATGTGTGGGAAACACTGTTTAAAACAACAACAAAAATATATAAAGAAGTAAATAAAAATAAAAAAGGCGGTTGTAGTTTAGGGCAGTGATTCTCAAAGTGTGGTCTGGGGACCCTCAGGGCTCCGTGGCACTCTGTCAGGGGGTCCGAAAAAATAATTTGGTAAATTATAAAATTATGCTGTCTCATTAAAACGTGCATATCTACAGATGGGACCAGTTGCGCCAATAAAACCAGCATATTGTGTCCATTACTCCCACCCATGTTAGCCCCTATTTTTTAAGTTGAAGCACTTACTGTAACTGGTCATTTTTCAGATCTTTTTTTTCGAACATTTTTTCAGATCTTTTTTTCGGACCTTTTTTGTCCGACATTTTTCAGATCTTTTTTTTCAGACTTTTTTGTCCAACATTTTTCAGATCTTTTGTTTCGGACATTTTTCAGACTTTTTTTTCGAACATTTTTTCAGATCTTTTTTTTCAGACTTTTTTGTATGACATTTTTCAGATCTTTTGTTTCGGACATTTTTTGTCGGACATTTTTCAGACTTTTTTTTCGGACTTTTTTCAGATCTTTTTTTTCGGACATTTTTCAGACTTTTTTTTCGAACATTTTTTCAGATCTTTTTTTTCAGACTTTTTTTAAAATTTTTTAGACCTTTTGTTTCGGACATTTTTCAGACTTCTTTTTCGAAAAAAATTTCAGATCTTTTTTTTCAGATTTTTTTGTCCGACATTTTTCAGATATTTTTTGTCCGACATTTTTCAGACTTTTTCTTTCGGACATTTTTCAGATCTTTTTTTTCAGACTTTTTTGTCCGCAATTTTTCAGATTTTTTTTTTTTTTAGACTTTTTTCAGATTTTTTTTTTCGGACATTTTTTTGTCCGACATTTTTCAGACTTTTTTTGCAGGATTTCTTTTAGAACTTTTTTTTCATACGTTTTTTTTATCTCTTTTTTCGGACATTTTTAGACCTTTTGTTTCGGACATTTTTCAGACTTTTTTGTCTGACATTTTTCAGATCTTTTTTTTTAGACTTTTTTGTCCTATATTTTTCAGATATTTTGTTTTGGACTTTTGTTTCGGACATTTTTCAGATCTTTTGTTTCGTACATTTTTCAGACTTTTTTTTCAGGCATTTTTTAGATTTTTTTTTAGACGTTTTTGTCCTATATTTTTCAGATCTTTTTTTACAGACTTTTTTGTCCGACATTCTTCAGACTTTTTTTTAAGGCATTTTTTTTAATTTTTTTTTTTTGTCTTTTTTGTCTGACATTTTTCAGATCTTTTTTTCAGACTTTTTTGTCTTACACTTTTTTTTGCCATTTTTCAGACCTTTTGTTTCGGAAATTTTTCAGACATTTTTTCAGATCTTTTCTTTCAGACATTTTTCAGTTCTTTTTGTCTGATATTTTTCAGATCTTTTTTTTCAGACTTTAGTTACAGACATTTTTTCAGATCTTTTCTTTCAGACATTTTTCAGATCTTTTTTTTTCAGATATCTTTTTCGGACATTTTTTCAGATTTTTTTTTTAGATCTTTTTTTCAGATATTTTTCAGAAACTTTTCATTCACACATTTTTTAGATCTTTTTTTTCAGACTTTTTGTCAGATTTTTTTTCAGATCTTTTTTTCAGAAACTTTTTTTTCACACATTTTTCAGATCTTTGTTTTCAGACTTGTTTGTCCGACATTTTTCAGATATTTTTTTCGGACATTTTTTCAGATATTTTTTTTCAGACTTTTTTGTCCAATATTTTTCAGACTTTTTTTTTCAGACTTCTTTTGTCCGACATTTTTCAGATCTTTAGTTTCGGACATTTTTCAGACTTTTTTGTCCGATAATTTTCAGATCTTTTTTTTCAGACATTTTTCGGATCTCTTATTTCAGACTTTTTTGTCTGACATTTTTCCGAAACTTTTTTTTTCACACATTTTTCAGATATTTTTTTTTCAGATATTTTTTTCTGACTTTTTTTCAGATATTTTTTTTTCAGATTTTTTTTCAGATATTTTTCCGAAACTTTTTTTTCTGACTTTTGTCCGACATTTTTCAGACCTTTTGTTTCGGACATTTTTCAGATCTTTTTTTCAGATCTTTTTTCAGATCTTTTTTTTCAGATCTTTTTTTTCTGACTTTTTTGTCCGACATTTTTCAGATCTTTTATTTCGGAAATTTTTCAGATCTTTAATTTCGGACATTTTTCAGACTTTTTTTCAGACTTTTTTGTCCGACATTTTTCAGATCTTTTATTTCTGAAATTTTTCAGATCTTTAGTTTCGGACATTTTTCAGACTTTTTTTTCAGACTTTTTTGTCCGATAATTTTCAGATCTTTTTTTTCAGACTTTTTTTTGCCATTTTTCAGATCTTTTTTTTCAGACATTTTTCGGATCTCTTATTTCAGACTTTTTTGTCCGATATTTTTTCAGATCTTTTTTTTCAGACTTTTTTGTCTGACATTTTTCAGACATTTTTTCAGATCTTTTTTTTCAGACTTTTTATTCAGATCTTTTTTTAGGACATTTTTTCAGATCTTTTTTTTCAGATCTTTTTTGTCCGATAATTTTCTTCCGATCTTTTTTCTTTTTTTTTCACACATTTTTCAGATATTTTTTTTTCAGATATTTTTCCGAAACTTTTTTTTCTGACTTTTTTGTCCGACATTTTCCAGATCTTTTATTTCGGAATTTTTTTTCCGACATTTTTTCAGATCTTTGTTTTCAGACTTTTTTGTCCGACATTTTTCAGATCTTTTATTTCTGAAATTTTTCAGATCTTTAGTTTCGGACATTTTTCAGACTTTATTTTCAGACTTTTTTGTCCGATAATTTTCAGATCTTTTTTTTCAGACTTTTTTTTGCCATTTTTCAGATCTTTTTTTTCAGACATTTTTCGAATCTCTTATTTCAGACTTTTTTGTCCGATATTTTTCAGATGTTTTTTTTCAGACTTTTTTGTCTGACATTTTTCCGAAACTTTTTTTTTCACACATTTTTCAGATCTTTTTTTTTCAGATATTTTTCCGAAACTTTTTTTTCTGACTTTTTTGTCCGACATTTTCCAGATCTTTTATTTCTGAATTTTTTTTCGGACATTTTTTCAGATCTTTGTTTTCAGACTTGTTTGTCCGACATTTTTCAGATCTTTTTTTTCGGAAATTTTTCAGATCTTTAGTTTCGGACATTTTTTTAGACTTTTTTTTCAGACTTTTTTGTCCGATAATTTTCAAATCTTTTTTTTCAGACTTTTTTTTGCCATTTTTCAGACCTTTTGTTTCTGACATTTTTCAGATCTTTTTTTCAGATCTTTTTTTTCTGACTTTTTTGTCCGACATTTTTCAGATCTTTTATTTCTGAAATTTTTCAGATCTTTAATTTCGGACATTTTTCAGGTTAAGTTAAAACCTGTCAAACAGCACAATGTTCCACAAATCATATATCAGGTCCACCTGTTTGGGTTTGATGTCAATGCCCTCAGTGAGAAGCCACTAACTTAAGATAAACACCAGGGCTCAAGGTTCAAAACTCTATCATATATAAATTACCCATTACGTATGCAGGCTGGCACTCCAGTTGATCCACTTCTCCACACACATGAATCTGACAGCAGAGAGCCACAGTATCCCTCTCAGCGACGGGAACCGGATTCCTCTGCTGGGATTGGGCACCTATGGGGACCCTCGAACGGTGAGAAGAATATAATCTTCTAGATTTGCCTGTGAGCAATAAGGCTTGTTAATGACTGCTTCACCCAGAGGTCTCTCCATAACGTAGGAGTGCCTGTGTTTATTGCTTGCAGTGACTGGATAAATACTAACCGCAAAATGTGATGATTAATTGATAATTGAAACGAGACTGCATATTAACACAGACTGCAATCTACACCAGGTCAATTCATATTTATATTTTCTGTGTATTTACGATAGACACCCAAAGACACAACACTCAAGTGTGTCAAGCTGGCCATAGATGCGGGTTACCGGCACTTTGATGGGGCATTGTTGTATTTCAATGAGCACGAAGTTGGTCGAGCCCTTAGAGACAAGATTGCTGATGGAACCGTTAGAAGAGAGGACATCTTTTACTGCGGAAAGGTAATAAGTTCCTTCATACATCAGGTGTTTCATTCATCTTAATTAGACTGAATGCTTTCTAATTAGTTCTGTGTTATCTTCCTCAGCTCTGGAATACATTTCACCCGCCAGAGTTGGTGAGACCGGCCTTGGAGAGGACGCTGAAAGCCTTAAAACTAGACTATGTGGACCTGTACATCGTTGAGCTTCCTATGGCCTTCAAGGTTAGTACACAAACAGACTGCAGTTCATTTATCAGTGAGCCATTAAGTGTCTGAACATTGCCCCTTTAGATATGCCGGATGGTTTGTAGTAATAAAATACTTCAGTCAAAACAAATGTGCTGATTACAAACTATTTGTAATAAAAGAAAGAATAGAATTATGTCGGTACAAACATCTACACGACTGTTCACAATCTGATGTTTCAGAGTTCATCAATATGCACTAGATAAGATAGCAAGATAATTTCATTAAACAGATATATTTATGAGTGGTAGCTTCAAAACACGTGTGTTACATTTGGCATAAGTGGTCATACTCGGATATTTGTATGAGTTGTAAAATTAACCAAAATTCACTTCACTTTGTACAGTACTTCTACAGTACATTACCAGATTATGCCACCTCATACGTGTAAATGCAAATTATTGAATTGTGCTTAAATTTTAGCCCGGAAATGAATTCTATCCAAAAGACCAGGATGGAAAATACATCTACCACCATACAGACCTGTGTGCAACATGGGAGGTGAGTTCTATTGAGTTCCCAAATGGATGGTCCTACTATTTCATGACTTTGCTCTTCTCCTCCCTGTTGTCTGTAATGACTGGATATGTTCTTTTCATTACATATTGCTTTCTCTCTTATTGTATTTACGCTTTTTTTTGTTTCACTTTTGCTTCACATGTTTACACAGGTATAACTTAGAAACATAAATGACATCAAAACCAGTTATAGATATAGTGTATGTGCATTTATGTTAGTGAGGACAGACAAAATGTTAAAAACGCTATTCAGTACTATGAAATACACATCAACACTACCAGTAACTTGAATCTAGAGTTGAAAATACAGACCTTTAAACATTAACATTCTAAATGGGACCCTTTTTTATTTCCTGTTGCAATGTTTGTTAATGCAGTAGCTGACAGGAAGTAAACTTGGACCAAAGATGTTGCCCTAGCAACAGAATGGCAAGGAAAAGGTCTACAGACAGAAGCTCCATCCGAAATCGCAAACTATGCACTGCATACTCAATAGGTGTACTAACGTTCAACATACTTCAGTGTGTATAAACAGTAGCGTGCTGAGCAGTAGTTTACATGGTCACTTATTGAGAGTCTCCTTACCGATTGGAGAAGTGTAACCATGGTAACCCGTGCCAACCTCATGACTAAAACGATGGTTTGTGAGAATGAAATAAATTCATTTAAAATATATATTACACCTAGCAAAGTGAAATCTTATACAGTTGAATTGAAGTGTTATTGATGTTATCCGTCAACGTCTGTTATGAAAGTTGTCGGCAATAATAATAATACATTTTATTTAGTGGCGCCTTTCTGGACACCCAAGGACAGCTTACAAAGATCAATTAAAACATTGACAGATAAAACAATATAAAAACAACAGGACATGACAGAGACATGATTGTACAGACACATAGGATGGGTGATGATGAGTACTAGAGAGTGAATAAGAATAATTACCTTAGCTGTGAATAATGGAAATAGCTGATATAAGATAATAAAAGAGTGTAGGAGTATTCAAAGGTAATGAATTGATTGTAATGATCTGAATTAATTAATCTGAACAGATGATTTGATAAATGCCGAGGTCAGCTGTAACAGAACCCAGATAAAATAGAGGGACGATTAGCAGCAATGCAGCCGCTAAACTGAACACCACCACCAGTTATATGCATGAATATAGTTATATGCATGAATATAGAGGATCTGCTGTCTGCTGTTATTTGTGTGAAGGTCGTGATGACTTTCTGTGCAGAGGAACACGTGATGCTTCCGTTCGACCTGAAGTGTACTAAGGCCAGATCCGATTCAATGATTAGTTGAATATGAGATAAGAAGAGAGTGTATGGTTATGAAAAGGTTGAGAATACGATGACGCTTCATTTAATTCAGGTGTTCTACATAGAATCGGTTTCCCCTTCTCCAACTTGAACTGCAAATTTTTTCAGTGCATTTTAGTGAATGTTTTCCCAGAAAAGTATGACAGTGCTAACATTAAAATAATGAATCAAGAGAACCCACATGTGATATTCCTTCATACTTGTTCATACGTTGCTGCCAGAACATTCTCTGCTGCAGCATCAGAAACCATCAAGGACGGTGTCATAAAGCTCTGTTCAAAGATCTGTTTTTTCCTCCTCGCTGTGTATTTGTCTCCACTGTCTCAGTAAGTCTGTAAAGATAATCACTATCAGTCTTTAAAGGGGATGTAAATCTTGTTTTTTTCTCAACAGGCTTTAGAGGCTTGCAAAGACGCAGGATTGGTTAAATCTCTGGGAGTCTCCAACTTCAATCGCAGACAGCTGGAGCTGCTGCTGAACAAGCCCGGCCTCAAACACAAACCTGTGTCCAACCAGGTGATTGCTTCTTTAGGTCCCCGCTGACATCAGAGATAGCGTAGAAGTACAGCGGTATATTATACAGCAGTATTATTATACGATATTACCAAGAAGGCAGTTTTCATACTTTAGGAATGCAGGATAGTTATGTATTCTTTTGGTTGCTTATATAAATTTAGTATCCTTCATACTCAAAACACAAGACTTAGATGAAACTCCTTGTCACAAAATAGTCAAAGACTATCTCAAAAGACATCTTTCTTTAACTTTAATGGTATTAAAAGGAGTGGATCTTTCCTCTCCATTCCCATCCAATTTGATTCAGGCTGGTAAGAGCAGGACGCTAATGTAATGGCAGACCACTTTGGGTCAGTTTTCTTTTCAATTATTTATTTTCTTCTTACGTACCTGTAGGTTGAATGCCATCCGTATTTCACCCAACCCAAGCTTCTGGAGTACTGTCGTCAGAATGACATTGTGATTGTTGGCTACTGCCCGATTGGCTCCTCCAGAGATGCATCCTGGTATGTAGATTTTAAGAGATATGCACTTTTCACTGACAGCTGGCACATGTATTGTTCCCCCTTGGAATTGTATTTATGGAGGGTTGAAAAAACTTGGGGGAAAAAAAGAGCATTTTTAGATGTCACATGACACTAAAATCTAAAATCTCTGTGACACACAAGCAGGAGAAACACTGGTGATTCATAAGGTTTTAAGATGAGGAATTAATGTTCGGTAACAAAACTGAACAGCGCAGTGAATATGTCCAAAATTAAATAAAAAAATATATAAGGGCGGTCAAAGTTAACGCGATAATAATGCGTTAAGGCAAATTCATTTTAACGCCACTAATTTCTTTAATGCATTAACACTACTTGTGATTTTTAGGTTGTAGCGGGCTCAGAGTGAAGATACTGACATCATATAAAACTAGAAAACCTGATGAATCCATCGGTACCAACCATGTCATACTAGCTTGTCGTGAAGGAGGTTAAATAATGCTCCAAACTTGTGCTACATTTTGGGGAGGAAAAACTGTCATGGCCATTTTCAAAGGGGTCCCTTGACCTCTGACCTCCAGATATGTGAATGTAAATGGGTTCTATGGGTACCCACGAGTCTCCCCTTTACAGACATGCCCACTTTATGATAATCACATGCAGTTTTGGGGTAAGTCATAGTCAAGTCAGCACACTGACACACTGACAGCTGTTGTTGCCTGTTGGGCTGCATTTCGCCATGTTATGATTTCAGCATATTTGTTATGCTAAATGCAGTACCTGTGAGGGTTTCTGGACAATATCTGTCATTGTTTTGTGTTATACATATTTGTCCACTCCCATGTTGATAGGACTATTAAATAATGTCCCTCTAAGGTATATTTTGAACAGATAAAAAAATGTGGGATTAATTTGCGATTAATCGCGATTAAATATTTTAATCGATTGACAGCCCTAAAAATGATCTGTGCAACATGTCAGCCTTGTATGTGACATTGCAACATTATTATTGTTATCAAACCGTCAACACTTAGGGATATTACATTTTAAAAAAGACTCACTAAAAAGTCTATATTCAGGCATCATTTGTATTTTCTTCTGTCTCTGTGTCTTCTGTTTTTTAGGGTGAATGTGAAATGTCCTCCCCTGCTAGAGGACGAGCTGCTTGTATCCATCGGGCAAAAGTACAACAAGAGTACTGCCCAGGTGGCTCTGCGCTTCAATGTCCAGAGAGGAGTCGTCGTGATCCCCAAGAGCTTCAACCCCGAGAGGATCAAACACAACTTCCAGGTGGGGTTACCTAAATGCTTTTTATCATATTATGGCATGTATACAATATACTGTACATGGCTTTTGTCAATAAGAATAAGTTATGGTGCCAAAATTCCTATTTTATGCAGTATTGATTCAATCATTTCAATAAAAACAAATCATATATTGTTCCAGATATTTGATTTTTCACTCACTGAGGAAGAAATGAAAGCCATTGAGGCCCTGAACAAAAACATCCGCTTTGTGGAGCTGCTGATGTGAGTATAAGCTTTGATAGGAAAATAGTTAATCCAAAGTGAGTTGAACCTAATACTGCACTTAATATCTATGCACATTGGTAGGTGGTAGTTTGCATTATAATGCATAATGCAAACACAAATAAGTCATCATCACCATGTTCACCATGATAACACCTTTTTTGTTGTTTCAACACAGGTGGAGTGACCATCCAGAGTACCCATTTCATGATGAATATTGATGCTTTGACTGACTTTTAAAAGTAAAGTGTACACTGGTACATGTTCACAGTGAACACTAGAGGGCTCTAGCTCACAGTAAATGAAAATTACAAATACATGAATGATTTTATGAATGACAAAGTTGCATGAGAGTCATGTGAGACTCACATAAGGCTGATGAAGGTCTTATTTAAAGAGAGTTCATGTTTCATTACAACTGATTTGAAATGAATTGATGCAACTGCTGCTACAAATAAAGTTTGTTTTGAAAATACGACCCTTTGAATGAAATAAACTTAAGTAAAAGTAGCAATACTACAGTGTAAAAATACTTTGTTACAGATAAAAGTCCCGCATTCAAAGCCTTACTTAAGTAAAAGTACAAAAGTATGAGCATGAAAATATACTTAAAATATCAAAATTTAAAAAAATCATTATGCAGAATGGCCCATTTTGGCATAATATATATAATATATTATTGAATTACAATTAATGATGCATTTGTTCATCACTTTAATGTTGCAGCTGGTAAAGATGGAGCTAAGTTTAAGTACTTTATATACTGTTGGGTAAATTAATACATCATAATGTTTAATTTTCTATTAATAATCTGAATATGCAAAGTAACTAAAGCTGTCAAATGAATGTAGTGGAGTAAAAAAGTACAGTATTAAATGTAAATATAAAATGTAAATACTCAAGTACAAGTACCTAATAATTGTACTTAAGTACAGTTCTTGAGTAAATGTACTAAGTTATGTTCCACCACTGGCAAAATGCATCATGTAGAGAAATACTGGTGGTTGTATAGTTGCTGGTTTGCTGAAATATCCATCCATTTCCAATTTCCTGGGCCCAATCACGACGCAATGGCAAGGTTTTCTGTCCACCCCAATTCCTGTTGATGCTGTTAATAAAGCTCATGCTAATGATGTTGTCATACTCGGCCAGAACCCAGTATGACGCTTAATAGTTGCCTAGTGTTAATGCACTTAACACATACCACCACGCACCACCTCCAGTAAAGGAGGCAACAATCATTCAGATTCAGATGGGGACAACTTTATTTACCCCCAAGGGTCATTTGTAGCGATCCCAGTCCATACATCCATACATACAATAGACAACCAATAGTTACGTCAAAGGAAACATATTAAAGGCACGGGGCAGTTGGAGGGACAAGTTACAATAAGAACTATATAAATACATAGGAGTATAACAATAAAAGCTAAAAAATAAAAACAATAAATAAGTATAAAAATAAACATATCTTTAAAATGAATTCATTTAAAATGGGTATGGTCTGTATTCAGCAGCTTAATAGCAAAAGGGATAAAGGACTTGGAGTAACGATTTGTTCTCCTTAAGGGCACATTATAACGTCGGCCTGAAGGCGTCAGAGAGAATTCAGCCGAAAGAATGTGATCTGGTTGGCTGATGATTTTTTTTGCTTTCTCAGCTACCTGTTTCTCCCAAATTGTGCCCAAGTCCTTACGATATAACTGCCCTCCTGTGACGTTCTGCAGCCGTCTGTGTCCATTATAAAGAGTAAAGCTGACAGGACACAACCCTGGGGTGAGCCTGTCCTTGAAAGCCCGGTGCCGGACACACGTCCTGAAGGAACTGGCCTTCTACCTCCAAGAGGTCAAGGCCCAGTTACGTGTTGGTTAATCTTGTGTGACAAAGAGAATTTCCAAACAGATGAGTTAAAGCATAATGATTCAATTTATTCCGAACAATCAATGTTGCATAAGTAAAAATAAAAGAGTTTACAGATATCTGGATCCAACCTACGTGTCCCTGACAACATACAGTGCATGGGTCAGTTCGCGAAGTCTGAACCCCGAGCTATCCCTGATCCAGCTTATTCATGGTTTACACAATATTAATATTCATGAGCTTATGGCACGTGATGTTTCTGCTGCATGTCTTCTTTGTTATCTCCTTCTGGCTCCTTCCTCTCTTTGACCTTGCAAAAGAAGAACACCACCTGCCTCCTCCCTTTCCTCACAATCACTCTAATCATAACAAATCCAACAGTCAGGTTATTGTAAGCACTTTTGTACATAATAAATCCAACACTGGTCCTCTCTTTCCTGAACAGTGGTACCAGTTTTATTGCAGGTTTTGCCATCTTCTCCATCCTGGGCTTTATGTCCTACGAGCAAAATGTGCCCATCTCAGAAGTGGCTCAATCTGGTGGGTTTTTCTTTTACTGTTTATAAAAACAGTGTTAGGTACTGTTAGGTATATTATCCTCAAGGAGACTACCCAAAAAATGTTCATCTGTTTCTACTGATTTACTTTGGTTGAACTTTGAAGACTTAGGATATGAGTCAGAACAGATGTAAGCAAAGCTCCCACTTGAATTGATGGATCTCCTTCAGCCTCTTTATGGCCTCTATGGTTTGAATGATGTTGATTATATACTTTCATAGCATTCACTTGAGCAAAAATGACCAATAATGATAATTTTAAAAGAGAAAATGACATTTAATTTCTGTCCAACTCAGGTCCAGGTTTGGCCTTTATAGCCTATCCTCGTGCCGTGTCCATGATGCCTTTCTCCCCTCTGTGGGCCTGCTGCTTCTTCTTTATGATTCTCTTCCTCGGACTGGACACTGAAGTGAGACCAACATATGCACCACACACACAACAGAGATAACTAAGGTTACAATATTGTAACCCTAGTTCTATAAGCACAGGCAGAGCAATCTACTGGACTCTAATGCTCTCCTCCAATCACAAGCACGAATTCGCCCACTGAATTTTGCATAAGCATGGCCGGCCAATCAGGATGTGCCTACCCGAATACGTGCGGACCCCACAGTATGTGAGGCAGCGTCCCTAGCCTTGCTATCAGACATCCCACACTCTCTTCAGCGAGAGGCACAGGAGCGACAGGGCCCCTCGGTAGAGGCCTGTGCTTATACAACTATGGGTTACAATATCGTAAGCCCTCTACTGGACTCTGTGGGTACAGTGGGTGGAGCCCGCTGCGACACCACATCGACCTAACAACACTGATCCAGACTGGCTAAGGATTAGACACCTATAGCCTAGGCCACCACAGCGGAGAAGTAAGGGGCCCTAGCCAACCCAGATAGTATACAACTGATCTGGATAAAACCATGGCCTAACCCTGCAGGGGTCAAAAGACAAACAGTAGACACCCTGCACACCACATTCCCCGTGTATATAAATATATAGTGTACAAGTATCTCATACATCTTGTTTCTTTCTTGATCAGTTTGTGTGTGTGGAGAGCCTGGTGACAGCCGTGGTGGACATGTATCCCTCCACCTTCCGGCGTAAAAACCGCAGAGAGCTCCTCCTCCTGGCAGTGGCTGTGGTGTCCTTACTCCTGGGGCTCATCATGCTGACAGAGGTTGGTCTCAGAGACCTCACTTCATTATGTTTTTACAGAATAAGCCTTCCCAAAGGAAGATAACTTTACACTCCTAGCTTACATGCAAAACCACTTGATTTCAAACCAGATTTCAGTATTACCATTCAGAAATTCATTTTTCAACATAATATTCGACAATCATTGTAACGATACCAAACATTATAATAAGCAGCTATGAAGAGGTTTATAGGGTGGCTTGCACTGGTCACTTGTTGAAGGCCTTTTGTTTTTCACGCTAAGTGAAGACCAGTGAAACTGCTTACTTCTACTACAGCGTTTTGTTAACAGCCTTCAGTCCACGTAAACAGCAGATCCTCCCTTTCTGTCCAGCCAATTGTTTCGTGCTGTTTGAACATGGTCCTCCTCTTAACAAAATAATTGCTGTGTTACACTTTGCCGAATTGTCTTCAAAGAGTGGCTTTCATAACATGCAGAGTCTCAGTTTTTCTCATTATTTGACAGTTTGGATGTTCTCTTTTGCTAGTAAACTCATTTCTGTCTCCACAGGGCGGCATGTACGTCATTTTTTCCCCCGTCGGAGCCTGCAGGTGGATGCTGGGGTGGTGGTGGGACTGAAAGAGCAGGCAGCGGCAGTAGTCGTGCAGGGCAGCAGCAGCATTGAAGAGGCAGAGGGACAGACAGGGAATTTTGCAGCAGCTTAAATAGACCGCCCAATTGGGATGGTGCGTTTGGTTTATGGTATTGAGAGTGAGGCATGTCACGTGTGTGTAGCAGTGCAGCTCGAGTTGACTGCCTGAACTAGCTCGCAGGCGTCGCTCTATTGATGTTTCGACCTATGTATATAATCTATCACACATTTTCTTCCATTTGTATACATTTTTCATTCACAGCGCCTGGTTCTTTTGACTACTCCTTCCTCTGAGTTACCGAAGACAAAGAAGGAACAGGAGAAGCTGCTGGCCATCTTGGCAGCAGACAGAGACAGCCTCCTTCAGAAATCACCTCCCACTGAGGACGGTCATTGATAGGGAATCATTTTACATATACTGTATAACTTTTATATGCTAAAATATTTTTTTTTATGGCTGAATAAAAAAATACTTTAATTTGAAACATACCTTTCTGTGTGCATGATTTGTGAAATATTAAACAGTTAATCATTCAATACGTGAATAACAATTAATTAATTTATGTGTCAGTTTTAATGGTCTTAAAAAATGTGTAATTTTGCATTTAAAGCAACACATTACTAAGTTGCAACATGTATGACAAATCTGTGTGATCAGATCTGGAGTGATCATCCAGATTACCCATTTCATAACGAATACTAATGTTTCGATTTACTTTTTTCAGCGTCTTTATTTCATCAATAAACGTTACACTGGTCCATTTTCACAGTGAACGCTAAAGGAGTATTGTAACAGTCATAACAAGTCATACTTTTTTGTAAAACTGTCTGGCATCATCATTTTTAGTGGCCTTTATTAGTTTATCTGTCTTTGTTTTCATTTGATCTTTTATCTAAAGGTTTTGTTTCCTGTGTTTTCCCTCTCATTTATGTTTAGTCTGTGTCCTGTTTTATTTTGTAGGTTCACTCCTCATGCGTCATGTTTTATTTTACTTCCTGTCTTTGTCTTTTTCCCGCCTTTTTTTTTTTTTTTTTTAACCACACCTGTGTTTCATTAGTTAATTATTTCCTTGTGCATTTAGCCTGTTGGTTCTCCCTGTTTCAGTTGTCGGACATGGTCATGCTCATTTTCAGGTTCATACTTGTATTTTGGGCTTCTACTAGAACATGTTTACATGCTGAATATACAACACGCTCTCATCCCAACGTGTCACCATACTCGGTTTAGACGACAAAATCACTTAGTTAGGTTAAGGGGAAAAAATGACTTGGTTGGGCTTAAAACTACGAGGTTTGTAAAGTGAAAATGCAGCCGACCGTTGTGAATATGGGACACAAACGAACAACTGATTGTAACGTGAAAGTGAAAGTTATCGCACAGGACACGAACGGCGGTCTACTGGATGAAAGCCTCGTGTTTGTTACTCCATTTAACCCTCACTCATGAACAAGATACTTGAACTCCCTCGTTTGGGGCAGTGACTGACAATCCGCAGGGTGCAATCCACCATTTTCCAGCACAGAACCATGGCCTCGGACTAAGACGTGCTGACTCTCATCCCAACCACTTCACACTTTGCTGCAAACCACCCCAGTGCGTGCTGAAGATCACAGTCTGATGCAGCCAACAGAACCACATCATCTGCAAAGAGCAGAGACACATTCTGAGGTCCCCAAACTTAACACTCTCCTCCCCCCGGCTTTGCCTTTAGATCCTGTCCATAAAGATCACAAACGAAACGCTGACAAGGGAAAGTCCTGGCGGAGGCCAACGCCCACTGGAAACGTGTTTGACTTTGTGCCGAGTATGACACAGCTCTCACTTTGGTTATACAAGGACCGGATTGGCCCGAAGCAACGACCCTAGTACTCCATATTCCCGCAGTAACCCCCACAGGACTCCCCGGGGGACACGGTCGTAAGTCTTCTCCAAATCCACAAACTCCCATGACCACTCCAACAGCCCCACAAGGTTAAAGTGCTGCTCCACTGTTTCACAACCAGGACAGAATCCACATTGATCCTCCTGGATCTGAGGTTTGGCAATCATTGTCTTTGTATTGCCCCCACACTGCCCTAGGTCGGGGCGTAACAATATGCTGATTAAGTCTGTTTGTTCTTTTCCCCGTTTCAGTTGTCGGTTCGTTGTCTCTCCTTGTGTGAAGACGTCCTGCCTGTTTCCCAGCATTTTATTGTTCCTGGTATTGGACTGCACCCCGTAAGTTTATTTTTTTTTATCATTAAATCTTTTAACACCACCTGCTGCTATCAGTGTTGCCAGATTGGGCTGGTTTCCGCCCAGTTGGGCCACTTTTGATTAAGTCAAGCTGGGACAAATAGCGTTGGGCTTGAAAATATTGTGAAAACAATATAACCAAATACTCATCACTGTCACTTTGTAGTCAAAAAACACAGATACAAAATTCACTAAACTCTGTTGTGTCCACTCACTCATAATGTTGACTCATTTAATTTGAAAAATATTTGATTTGATTGTTAGGGATGACGGAGGACCTACTGACATTGATGACATCATCATTGACATTGACATGGGAATTTGTGTATTTGGTTGTCTAACTGCACTCTTTGTGGGTTGTGATAGCCTATTTATGTAACATTTTATCTTTGGTGATTTGATGCAGATATGAAGCTTTGTATGCTTATGATGTGTTTTCTATTGTGCATGTAATAGTTTTAAACCTAACCTTTATTAGCTTTGTCATATACATACAGGTACATACATGAAATATGACTTCTGCATTTAACCCATCCTTAGTAGCAGTGGGCTGCTGTAAAGCTACTTTTTAAGTTAATGGTTTTACAGTTTTACATGAGTTTCTGGCTCAAGGTTATGATTTGGGCTGTTTTTTATTGAAATGGAAGATTTTTTTAAGCTGTGATTGTGATTGTGATAAGTATATGAGAAAAGCTATGAATATTGTGGTTTATGCCGGATGCCAATGGTGGATGGATTCAGCACACAGTCCAATAATAAGACAGTCAATTAAATGCAAGGACCAAGCCAAATATAATATGTATGAATGCATGAAAAATATATACTGCCCCCGAGAGAAGAAATGTACTGGGCTGACTGTTGGGCATAATATTTTAATTTCCTTGCTGCAGTTTCTGAATAATTCCATGCAATGAGTAAATATTTGCATTGTGGCACTAGGGTTGGGTGATTGATGTTAAGCCAAACACCAGACCAGACTGGACTGGTATACTGAATTTCACCACTAGGTGTCACGCTTGACTCAGCAGCCGCTCCACCAAAACTCAGAGGAGCTGCATGTCACTAAACTGAGAATATCTGGTCCACCTTAAAGGTCAACCCACCTTAAGTGAGCCTGGGCCGGTCCCTGACTTCGGGGTCTAACCCCCTTCATACCAGGGGGGTGGGTTCTATTTATTCTATTAAAAATCTACAGTATAACACTTTATAACATCAGACTGATCTACTGTAGGTTTGACAATTAAGATGATCCTAAAGAATTAGGAATCTGACAATGACAAAAAGAAATTCTCTCACTGACATGTTGGGTTTTCTTGGACAAACTGCCGTAAAAGATGGCATAAAGTATATGATACTTATGTATGGAAAGAGGTATGAGAAAAAAATCAAAATAAATATATCAATTTGGTTGTTTGAAATAATTATTCACCATTTTCATGTCTTCATTTCACACATGCCAACACTGGATATTGATTTCAATCGTTTGAAGTGTTTGTCAGCCTTGTAATAGTCCGTCAGTAACATTTTTGGATGATTACACATGTCAGAATATAATTTCATTGAAAAAAGTAAAGCAATTTCAGCTGAACCTTCCATTTGGTTATTCTTGTGCATAATGAAAACCGTAACGTGAAATCTCTCATCGTATTCACCTTTAAAAACACAACATGGAGGAGACAGAACAGACGAAAACTGCCCGTCAGACCTTAGTTAACTCTGTGCTCTCTCAGCCTTGTTTGGTCAGAGAGGGTACAGGAGTTTGACCACACTGTGTAATCGTTGTGTACACACCTCTTACCTACTTTATCCGTCATGACCAGTTTTCACCTTGGCTGTCTGTCAAAGACAAAAGTTTTCCACTACAAAATGAAAGCAATCAGCAGCCTTTTACAAATGTTGGTATTTTGTTATTAGTGGCTTAATTGTCTGTAAAGATCTGTTTAAAGCATCCACCTTCTATGTCTCTGATGAGCAGTGATGTAAGAAACTTACTTGACAAATCCCCCTCTTGAAAAAGGTTTGAGTAAATATTTGTATGTGCAGAGTCGCTCATTTGATTTCACAGAAATCTAAAAGTGGAGGAAAGAGCAGAGTCGCAGTCCAATTAAAGTATCTGATACAGTTTTCTACTACTGACCTCAAGTAAGCCAATTTAATTTATGCAATCTGATCTAATATTAATCATTAACAAGCCCTGTGAGCAATGTGTGCACTGCTGATGACAAAATGTGTAACTTCTCATGCTAGTAGACCTTAAAGCAAATGGTTTCACACATTTAATTAACCAGCACATTTGAGTTTGATTTGAAGGGACAGGACAGACCCTTCAGAGAGCAGTGACCTGTGGCCACGCAGTCAGAGAACAGCAGGAAGCTGCAGACAGAATGAAGAAATACAGTTCATTAATGAGCCCCCTTCTGTTGTTTTGTCTTTGTCTTGTGCCCCATGGACATTTGCAACCATGATAATTGTTCTGGATGAAGAAAGGAATTGTTGCAGAAGATTTGTTGTAACTGCCAGGACCACTGAATAACAATAGCTGAAACTGAATGAGTCTTTAAGATAAAGACAACATACGTAAATTTGAAGTGAAAAATGATTTCATAAATGTGATAAATGAAGCTGTAGCACTTGTGAGGTTACGAATGTATCCACCAAGCTGAACATTTGATTGTTCGGGACGAGGATGTCACCATCACTTTGTAATATGATTCTTTTTGATAAGCAACCATGAGGTCATGTCATCAAATGGACTTAGACTTATTGGTAGTTGATGTGTTGCAACATCCAACACAATCTCAAGGCAGTTTGTGAAATAGTTACGAAATTTAATCTATTTGATTCGTCTACACAAATTCCCCTTTTTTTTTTCATGACGCTCAGCTCAACTTTCAACAACACGTGACACATGAGTGAATTTCCATTCCAGTCTTTTCAAAATAAAACTACTTTGTTAGGTTGAGGAATAGATTTACTTGTTTAGACTTAGGCAACAAACTATTTAGTTAGGTTAAGGAAAAGATCGTGGTTTGGGTTAAAATAACACCAGAAGTGGTGTAACTTAAAGGCAGGGTTGACGATGTTATTCAGTATTCACTATTCGTTATATTGGTTGAAATGGTCTTTACACCCCGACAGCGATCCATTACTGATGAGCTCTGAAAAAGGACCGGAAAAAAGTCGTCATCTGTAGCTGCTGTAATCCTGTAAAAACGTCTACCAATCACCGTCGCGGCACGCTTGGAAACAACCAATCAGATGCCTCCCTGCCTCCCTGCTCGTACTCTACCCTTGGCGTGCACCAGCCTCGGAAGGAGCCCCGAGGGGAGAGGGTGGGTTTAGACGGATCTCCTGAGGCGATGCTATTTTCAAATTCTGCTAGCTTTCCAACATCGTCGACCCTATCTTTAAGTACAGAAGTTACGTGACAAAAACTACTTAGTTAGCTTTACAAAAAGATCATGGTTTGGGTTAAAATAACTCTGGATGTGCAGTAACTTAAGTACGGAAGTTAAGTGCCAAATAAATCAACTTTGACTTATTGTTTCACACGGGACACGAACACCGGTCTCCTGTGCAAAAGTCTCTTTTTTTTTTTTTGTGACTTGATACTTCCCGGTTCATAATTACATGGATTACATATGAAATGATTTTGTGCTGACCATCACGAAAAAAAAAAATTAAATTCATGTACACGAATCAATACATCACAATTCTGTGACTATTTCACAAACTGCTGTGCGACTGGGCTGCAACATCATGTATGTAACATCATATAACATATGTAGCAAACCATGAGAACATGGGGCTCAAGTGAAAGGTTTGAAGACTTTGCTGACTTATGTTTTATAGTTATTTTTGAACTGATTAAACAGATTGGTTGTTCATATATTAAACTTCTAAACTAAAGTCAGGCATACGGTTTCATTTTTATAGAAAGCTAATGCGTCTGTGTCTTGAATTATAATTTGACTTGCGGTGGGGGGTTTACAAAAAAAGACCTCACCCAGAAAGATTTGAGACAGGAAAAGGAAAAGAAGAAGCACATTACTCCCCCCCGCCCGTCCGTCCCCACCTCCATAAAGACCCTCTGGATTGTGACCTTCTAACAAATGCCTTGAACCGGGCCACTCTGGACCCCTGCGGTGGGAAAATGTTCTGAATGGGCAACGAGGTCCGTGGGGGGAATAAAGACTCTTTTCCGGGGGGCTGAATTAAGGATGTGTTTGGAGCCGGAGCAAGAGTGATGTTTTAATTACACTCAGTCAGAAAAAGAACCACTGAAATATTGGGAGGCTCTTGTGCACAAATTATTTTAAATTCACAGGATTTGTGGATGATCTGTATCTTTAAATCTTTTTTTCAAAACCAACCTCAGAAATACGAGATTGTTGCACATGCATGCGTGCGTGCTAGTTTGATGTGTAATCCGAAGGGCCGCAAGTAAATACAAGTGTGACCAGCCTCTCCCCCCCCAACACTCCCTGGTTGCTCTCTGGACAGAAAGGCCATGGGAGAATGTGTGTGTCAAAAGGTTACGCAATCAGCCCACCACACTGAGACAGCACAGACCTCTAGTGTGCTGTGGGGAGTGAGTGTGTGTGTGTGTGTTTGTGTGTGGGGTGTCTGAATGGATTTGGATAAAGGAGGGGGGGGTGGTCTTCAGAGTGGGGCAACTCAGAGGGAAAATCTCGCTGCGGGCTTCATTTAAGTTTTCAGTTTCTCAGATCTCCGCCCCTCCATGAATGTTATATAGTGAAACCTAAAACGCCAGCAGGCCCCTATTTGGTGGCCCACTTTCTTCTTGAGGCTGTCATAGTGCATCATTATGAAAGGTGAGTGCCTTTGATTGTTGATCGTGTTTTTTTTTTTCCCAGTCAGAGATGGATAATAAGTGAAATTATTGCAATTTGTGAAATTTAATGGAAATATTCTGAGACATCTTACATTTCTATTTCATTATTTATTGTCTGTAAAGCTCAGTGAAGGCTGTTGTTGACTAGCTAATGAAAGCCCTACAGTATTAAAACCATTCTGGCTTTTACATCTTTTAAGTTGTTAGTTTTAGTTGGGCAACATTTTCATGCAGCACAGTTCATTCCACGCTGAGATCATGCTGCATAATCAGAAAGGAGATCAAAATAATGGGACTAAATGTGCTGTTGATTTAAGTCGAGAGTTGCTTGTATGGAATGTAATTCATCATCAGTCATAAATAACTTCATGAGCAACCTCATTTTGCATTGTTTTTATCTCAGAGATAAATTATCTATGAGGGAAAATGGCTTCTGTTGAGCTTTGTCATGTGAAACGTGGATATTGTTTTGCAAAAGATCTGTTTATACGTCACCATTTGAGACATGTGACACTTCACAACATTATTGATAGGAAATTAAAGCAGATTATTGAACAAAGGTACATAAATCAAACTAATAAGTCATAATTTTTTTGTTTGTTTTGCACCATCCACATTTATCATTTCTAACTTCCATGTAGACGTATTATTATTATGAATTAACTGATTAGTATTCAACATCACATTCTGCAACTTTAAATCTTTATGGTGTACAGGTAGACATGTGAGAGCATTGAACTCTACCTACCTTATGTAACTAATCCAGTTATGCATTAGTCGTCAGTTATTCAACTGTAGGAGCGTCAGGTAGAGGGTCTATGTTATTGAGTTGCATTATGGGAAATGTAGGATCCAGTGTTTTTGGAGCTTGACCCAAACTAGAAATCAGGATATCTCTGCTGCTTTGATCTTGACCATTCTTACCTGTAGTATCTCTTTAATTTAGACTCTATAACAATGTCCCAAATGTCCCGTATTTACATTAGAGTTTAACCCTCTGAGACCCACAATAGACACGTTTTTGTCTTTTTTAGGGGGGTACAGGGGGTCTTTGGGTGAAGATAGCAGGTCAACAGTAGATGTCACATAGAAGTGGTGTACATTATCTGAAAGCTGGGAACCTGAAGATTAATTTCAGATGCAGCTCAGCACTAAGAACATTATGATAGAAGTATATGATGTCCATCCTCATGCTCTATTATGTCTCATAAGTTGTTGCAGCAATTTTTGCATTGATATAATTTGTTACACTGATTTGGTGCTAAATTGAACCATTTTTTACCACTCGAGAATTGTTAAAAATAATTAATAATCCCTCCAAAATACCACATTAAGACACCAAGACCTTGAGGAACACCATAGAAAAAAACTAGGTATCAAAAACGTTTGACTTTTGGAGATTTCTGCAAGAATCGCATTTTTCGGCAATTGGATGGCGGGCACTTCTGTTCTGGAAACTGCTCAGAAACCCACTTATTGTCAATCTAGCTAGGAAAGCCATCCATCCTCTGAATGCTCTAGGTCTCCAGTTTGTGGCTGTAAAGTTTCCTAAGGCTGTGATTATCCTAGAGGTCACCACAGGTCATTTTATACAGTGAGGGCAAGTTTTAAAAAACGGTCTTACTACATATGAAATGGCTACTATGGGGACTAACATCATCACACATGAATACAGTTGGACTCACTGGATCCACAAGAGTCCCAGCTTTACAGTGAGACCCAATTTATGTCATTCCAAGACTGTTTAGGGACCCCAGTATGCAGAAATATTCAAATACACCATTTTAGAATAGGAGAAAATAACACTTATACTACATTCAAGAAACTGCATGTGATTATCATAAAGTTGGCATGTCTGTAAAGGGGAGACTCTTGGGTACCCATAGAACCCATTTTCATTCACATATCTGGAGGTCAGAGGTCAAGGGACCCCTTCGAAAATGGTCATGCCAGTTTTTCCTTGCCAAGATTTACTTTCTTAAAACTGTGCGTCCAGCGATGTTATAGAGGTTTGAT
Organism: Sebastes umbrosus; assembly: GCF_015220745.1. NCBI lineage: Eukaryota > Metazoa > Chordata > Actinopteri > Perciformes > Sebastidae > Sebastes > Sebastes umbrosus. The sequence continues at coordinate 3,221,285 of NC_051272.1, forward strand.
GCTAAATCGGTAGAGTACTGTTTTAAGGACAAAACAGAGCACACAATGGCCCGTAAGTAAGCCACACATTCTTTCAATCATTCAATAGGTCAGTCTGTCAGTCACTCGCTAAGTCAGTCAGCTTTTCAGAGAGGGGTGAAGTTGGCGCTGTTTCCTGGGATAAAGCTCCACTGTGCCTCGATGAGGTCATTCTCAATCTTGGCATGTATTTTCTCACAGTGTGCCTCTTTGACGTTCTGTAAGCATGTATGTATGAAATCTATTTCAGTCAGACTATGCTGCTATAAATAATGCTAATGTTTAATCTCACCTATTAAAAAGGACTGTGTTCAAAGTGAGGTATTTGGCTCGTGTGTTGAGTTTCCCAGCGTCCACAAAGAAACTGTGAAAAAGTGAGGTAAACTGTGATCTGGCTGCGAGGCCAGTCGGGATTCTCATTTGCCAGCACGGAGCGGTGGGGCTCCTTTGGCTTTTGTTGCACCGAGCCTTCATTCCCACCAAGTACCTTCTGAAAACAAGGGGCTCTATTTTTACCTCAGGCCACAATTTGGCACTGGGGTTGGAGATTTTGGCTCATAAAACAGGGGTCCAACCTCCAACCCCATGCACACTGCAGCACACACAGAGTCACAGTTGTGCTCCACCTCTGCCCTTTGCCAGTAAGAGCACATTCCTAAAGGAGGCTCCACACAAAGCTTCTGGCTAAATGTGATGTCCATCCACTGTGTTGTTTTCAGAACTCAGTGAGACCAGGTCACACAACAAGTAAGGTGTTGAAAGGTAAAGGAAGGGAAGCAGGTTTGGTGTATGTGCTTGACAGAGAGGGAAAAGGGTAACAGAAGGATTGGTGAGAGGCCTGTTGATAATGCAGCCTGACAGGAGTGAACACAGTCAGTGAGTTGTCTGTTTCCTCCACAGAGAGGAACTCTTTCAGCAGCACCGGCCTCTAAACAGTCCCTGGCCGAGAGCCTGACTAACTTGGCTGACGTGGTCACGCAACATCAAGCAATTACTGACCTCATCCAACACAGGAAGAGTAGTGACATACATTATAGCTCATGTAAACACATGCACATTGCATACACTATGGGAATTCTCCTTGGGAACTAGCCAAGGTCCTGAATCTCCTTCTTCTTCTTCTTCCTTCTTCCTTAAGTACACTCAATCTTCAAATATCTCTCCATTACAATAAGTCCAATTAAAGCAAACTGTAAAGTCCCTTAAAGCTGAAGTAGGCAGATTGGAGCAAATATGATTAAAAAAGTTATGTTTTTAAAACGTCACTATATCGTGACAGTAGTACATGAAACAGGTGACCTGAAATAAATCATGTTCCTCTGTGTCCTCCGGTGTCCTCCGGTGTCCTCCGGTTACCTCAGGTGCTCCTTACGGCATCTGCAAGATTTCACAGACCGGAGGAAAACAAGCAGTAAGAGCTGATCTGAGGTCTGCTGTCCATCTGCCGTCTATGAGAGCCGGCTGTAAATCACTCGCGAACTCCGACCAAACGGTCAAACTAGACAGCACTGATCAAATATGAATCAATATTCTGTTACGTTAATGCCTATTTCTCTCCTCGGATGTTGTCAGAATCATCTTGTAGTGCACGGTTTAGCTGAAAAATGAGAAAGTTTGTGACGCCGCTGCCATTGTGAAATCTGGTGAAGGAACGCCAAGTTCCGGTCACATGACCGGAGCACAGCCAATAGGAACGCTCTCTCTAAATGAAATGACCTGTGATTGGTCAAAGTCTCCCGTCACGGGCTAGATTTTCTAAATCCTGAAAACAGAGCCATGAGGAGGAGCAGAAGTCTAGTTTTCTCTCAGAACACTTGAATTACAATATGCTGAAAGGCTATTATGGAGTTTTTGCCTAATGATGCCAAATATATATACTGCCTACTGAAGCTTTAAGGACTGAAATTTGAAGTTGGTTCTGTTTTGCACTGGGAGCCAATAAGGAGATTTAAAGGAACAGTGTGTAACATTTAGGGGAACCTATTGGCAGAAGTGGAATATAATATTAATAAGTATGTTTTCTTTAGTGTATAATCTCCTGAAAATACGAGATGTTAATGAGCCGTTTATATCTATGTACGGAGCAGGTCCTCTTCACGGAGCCAGCCGCCATTTTTCTATAGTAGCCCAGAGCGGACAAACCAAAAGCCATTCATGTTTTCAACTTTTCGCGTCGGCCACTGTAGCTCTCCAACGCGCTCGGCACACAGGAGAAGTTTCAGTCGGTTGCAATCTGTTACCTCACTGCTAGATGCCACCAAATCCTACACACTTATATGCACCTTTAAGTACTGGAGGAATATGTTCGGTTCTGAGAGTCGTATCATAAACTGCATCTTCTTGTTGGTGTCATTTTGCGATATAGCTCTCCCGATGACATGATCACCAGTGATGTCATGTGTTTCTTTGCTATTCTGATAAAAAAAAAAGAGACTTTTCAAAATGTACTATTTTAAAACTGAGCTGTAGAGCATGTATCATGGTATTGTCTCTTTAAATCTTGGTCGAAGGAATTACCATTGGAAAACAAAGCAATCAGACATGCCTCTCAGGATATATGAAATATTGTCTTTTACCCTGTTTCTTCTTTGTAATTTGTGTTTTTTTTCTCTTCTACTCTTACCCCTTTGGTCGCTCAGGGGAGATGGAGAGCTCGACCAAAGTGGAGCCCTCCAACGGGCACAGCAGGCCCCTGGACATTGTGCCCAGTACAGAGGAGAAGATGACAGAAAGGGGTCAGTGGGGCAACAAGATCGAGTTTGTTCTGTCAGTGGCCGGAGAAATCATTGGCCTGGGGAATGTCTGGCGTTTCCCCTACCTTTGCTATAAGAATGGAGGAGGTGAGTGCTGGAATTACTTATCTTTGCTCTGTTCAACACAAAAGCTTTTGCATTTATTCTTAAATTATTCCACCACAGAAACACAAGGCTTCTAGAAATTCTATCTTTGCATTTACATGTATTTGCAATTGCGTGGCAGCAAAATGAAGCTTCTGAGAGGACATGATTCTGAATTAGTTTAGGAGGAGATAATACACGGGTTAATATGTAATCTATTCCGAGGAGATCCGTGGATCAATGAGGGTCATGGTTCACTGAAAATAGGAAAAGAGACAAACACATTCTGCTTATCAGTTGGAAAGCTCATCAAAGAATAAAACTGACATCAATAAAATCTTGGATCTTTAATGTCCCACTGGAAGTAAACTCATTTTATTCTTTTGGCTACTAGACGGATGATTTAGGATTAAAATCTGTTTCACACTAAGCACGGATTTTCGTCCAAAAAATTTGCACGGAAATGTATAAATGTATAGACTATGGGTCTCGCGAGATGGTTGAGGTTATAGGCATTGACCTCGAATGTTTAAGGTTAGGATAGGTCGTCGGGCAGCAAGTCTCGCAAGAACTTTTTGCAAGTTTTCTCAATTTGCAGGTTACCTTCTTGACACCACCAAATATATGTTTGACCAATGACGTAGTTGCTTCCAACTGATGTCATAAAAAATATCACTGTCATTCTGCATAATATTAAGCTGTGTGCTTCTGTTTGTTGCACGGAGAGTGTGTATTGTTGGAACAATGGTTGTTTGTTTTCGGGGTAAAGGACTGCGGGAACTGTGCTTTTTTCAATCCAATGGGACATTTTTCGGACTATTGGAGTTTCAGAATAACAATGGCCGTCCCCTTCTCAACTTAAAACTTAAACTTTATTAGATTCTCCATATACATACAGGTACACTGTATGATATTTGACCCCTGCATTTAACCCATCCTAAGCATTTTTAGGAGCAGTGGGCTGATGTTTTTTGTATTGCACTTGTGAGAAACAGCCTTTATTCTACCAACATAATATTTGCATAACTTTGTATCTTGACCTTTGATTATACCACTAGAATGCTTTAAATTCAAACAGTTGCACCAGCCTCTACTACTCTACATTACTTGGGAGCATATTGATGTGTGAACTGTTCCTTTAATCTGTGTGCTTTTACAGGGGCCTTCTTCATCCCATATCTCATCTTCCTGTTTGCTTGTGGGATCCCCGTCTTCTTCCTGGAGACGTCTCTGGGTCAATTCACCAGTGAGGGAGGCATCACCTGCTGGAGGAAAATCTGCCCGTTGTTTGAAGGTAATCTACCTATTATCTTAAGAAATATAATGTAATGGATGTTTAATGGTGTTAAAAACACTTTACAGCACCAAGAGTGGATCAAACACTTCAGCTTAGTTTAGTTCTAGTGCCATGCACTCCCAATATCTGTTTATTTTTACACTTTTATGACATAATTCCTGTGCTTTATAAAAAACAATATGTTTGGGAACCATCCATCTTCTTGGTATTTTGAATGTAAATATGTAATGATGTAATGATCACAGTATGCATGAGTTGTTTGTTCACCACATGGGATGCATACAAAGATTTATGAAGACGAACCAGTGACAACATCTAAATACTGTCGGATGAAAGAGGAATTTCAGACGTGTGTACACAGTGCCTGTATCATTTTCACTGTCCATTGCATGCATTTGTACGGTATATGTGTGACTTGGTGTGTGTCTGTGTGCATCTACGTGTGTCAAACAACCAGTATGAACGCCATACAGATGTGAGATGGTGATGAATGTAGTTTTAATGGCTGGCAAGCAACCAACACTCGCTAATGTTCCATTTTTCTGCCTTCAAATAAGTCCCTCATCAGCCGTAATCACAACCCACACAGGATGACAGCTGGCGGAGAGTCGAGTCAGGCATGCAATCATGTGTTGGAACAAGAGTTTAACCAAAAAATTGTGCCTGTCGCAATTTACCCTGCATCGAATTTACTATAGCCTACTCTGATGCCGTTCATTTGAAAAGGCAGCAGCGGTGAGCTCAGGATGGGTTTAATCAAGCTGCAAATATGTGCTTTTCTTTCCCAAGGCTAAATTATGCCTCTGTCTATAGTGTATGAAACCGTCAGGGAGCTCTTGTCACTGATTCAAAGTAATTCTGTGCTTACAGCGAGTCCAGGTGTGTCTGTTTAATGGCGTCCAAGCTGCTTACGAGGTTTCCTCAATACAAGATGTATAGCTATGTGAAGTACAGTGAAGTAAAATGTACCTCTGTGGAAATCACAAATCAATCCAGTTGCCAGAAAATTTTTTGTCATTGTACGTTTCTGCTAACCACAGGGTACGTTTAATGTTGACGTTTCGGAGCCAAAAAATATGTTTCATAAATACGTTTCATATCAGCCTCGTATCACGCTTTCAGAGACACGCACAATATGAAGTTGAAACGATTGGTTAGGTTTAGGCAACAAAACTATTTGGTTAAGGTAAGAAAAAACATCATGGTTTATGTTAAAATAATAACATACCAACATAACATAACAATGGAACTACCATAAATAAACAACAACTGCCTTAGCAGACTTTCTTATGTAATATTACGTAACAATGGTAACATCGTTACATAAGCGCAAAGTCAACCTTTTATTTTTGGTTTCACATGAGACACTAACAGCGGTCTCCTGGGTTGAAGTCCTGTGTTTGTTAGACCCATTCACCACCCCTCTCAACCACGCTTTGTGCACTTTCCCGCTTGTCATGCCATATTTATACCACGTAACTTTCATACCATGTAATTTTCAATAACTATACTACGTCACTTGCTCTGACCAAATGCAAAAACGTCCACGTTCATCGTATCCCTGGTTTGCAGAAACGTACAATGCCAACATTTTTTCCTGGCAAATGGGCCGCAAAAATATAGCCTCATGTCACATTTACACATCATAGATATACATATACTTATTATCATGGCTTTGCCAAAGCCATCATGCAGAGTATGTCTTTGGTCACAACTCACCCCTTTCCCCTTTTTTCCCCCCAAAAAAAAGTTTGAATAATGGCAGCATTTTACTGTTCAGTCATGTTTTTCTGTTCCAGGAGTGGGTTATGCCACCCAGGTGATTGCTGCTCTGCTTAACATCTACTACATCGTCGTGTTGGCCTGGGCCCTCTTCTATCTGTCCAACTCCTTCACCTGGGATCTGCCCTGGGCCTCCTGCAACAACACCTGGAACACAGGTGAGCCACAGGACCCTATAAGCCAAAAGCAAAAGATGTGCTTCTGTTAGACATGTGTGTAATCATTAATCAGGTGGGGCCAGGTCTTCATGTTGGCTAACCCAATACAACGCCAAAGCGTGTAATAGACTCGCCTGTCCACCAGAGGATAGTGTGTCAGTGTCACGTTTTGCCTCGCCGAGGTGTGAATATTGTATGAAGGTGCGGTACTCGCTTAGGTTTGGGCAACAAAACCACTTGGCTAGGTTTAGGAAAAACATCATGGTTGCCCTTAAAATAAGTACGTAATCTAAGCACAAGTACGGAAAACACTTCACGAACGGCACTAAAAAACACGTCACAAATGTAACTTACAAAACAAAACACAGGTCTCGAACATCGGTCTCTTGGTTGAATCCTCTCCTCTCACCCGCCATAAGCAGTCTTTCTCACTTTTTATTCTCTGTCATTAGCTCTGAGTGTAGCATATTTACACAGATGCATTTACAATGCAGTCAGTACAGACTACAGCGCACACTTTTGGTGTGACATCCATACACCTTTTCGTGCGACCGGGCTGTCTTGGCATGCTTATGTCTGAATAAACATTTTTAGTCACACATGGATGGCAATGGCGGTCTGTCGGTCCAACACATTGGGCCAGACTAAAATATCTCAACAACTATTTGATGGAATAGTTGGTTAGATATTGCCATGAGGTTTTAAACAGACATTCACAGTCCACAGAGGATGAATCCTGTTGACTTTGGTCATTATTGTCTTTTCCTTTTGCGCGTTCGTGAAGTTGACGTTATGGATTCTTAGTGAAATATCTCAACAACTATTGGATGAATTGCTGTGACATTTATTTCCCCCTCAGGATGAATTGCAATAACTTTGGTGATTGCCAGACTTTTCCTCTATATTGCGATCATATTTAAATTTGTCCAATACTTTGATTTATGACCAAATACCTTAAAAAACGACATTCCCATCAACTTCAGCTGTAATTTGTGTAATGCTAATTAGCATATGTCGGCATGTTAACAACCCAAACTAAGATGGTAAACATTATACGTGCTAAACATCAGCATGTTAGCATTGAACCGCTAGCATGGCTATGGACTTTTAGTGTTGTTTATTTTAAAACAATTAAAAATATATATTTTTCTGGTGTTTTCCTCTTCAATGTATAGTTTAATTTTATCTTAAGGGGGTGCACCGTTTCACTCCTCCGCCTCAGTGGTGGCATTGTTTCACTTGCCTGTGTGTTACTTGGAAACCTCAGAGAAAGCTTGGATTTCTTCACAGGATTGAATGTCTTTCTGTCCTTTCTTTCATTCAAGATTCCTGTATGGCATTTCAGAGGGGGAATAGCTCCATCAATCACCATGAGAACACAACCTCTCCTGTCATTGAGTTCTGGGAGTAAGTGCCTTTTTGTTTGGCCGTGTCCTCAAATGGCCTCATTGGTGCCAACAAGTTCACCAAATATTCATCTTCTATTCCATCCTGTTAAAAAAAAAAAAAAAAAGAGAAAATTTGGATTTTTTCACATTCCATCCTTTTCTAAAATAGGCTAGAGGGATATATTATCATATTATCTTAGGTCTCCTATTATGAAATATTTACAGCAAAAGTGGTTAAATTGACAGATATTGTGACACATCCCTTAAATAAAAGAAGTGCAAAATAAAGCCAAGCCAAATGGGAGATTGTACACCTAAACTCATGTAATTTCATAATTTCAGCTCTGATTGATCCTTGATTTGGTGTGATAGAGGACAGGGGGTTCATCTACATGTGTGAGGAAGATGATGTGAATATATTGATGCATTGAGGAAATGCAGCACTCCAAACACATGAGTAAAATCAGCGGAAATATAAAAAATGAAGTTCTATGATGAATGCATTCATTTACTTTTAGGCAGCTTTGGCTGGGATTGTCTCAGTATCACCAATCAGGGTTTGCTTGGATGCTATGGCTGTGCTGAATCCAGCAATATATGATGTGTAACTGTCGCAGGTATGGTCAGTGGTCTACATTAAGAAATGTACGACTTGTTCCAAGCATGAAATGGGTGTAAATGGCATGTCTGCAGTCCATCGAGAGACTTAAAAATACACTTCAATCAGGGAGAAATTATTAACACACCACTTATTGAAAGTTTTGTATCAATTTTAATTTAAGGAGTAAATAAATGTTGTTGATACTAAAGTAATAATTTGCACTTAAACTCTTAAGTATGAATATATAACAAGTGCCTTTGGAAGACGGCTGTGACGCCACATTGCTGTCTGATAGAGTACGGTGTAGACCTGCTCTGTATGAAAAGTGTCTCGAGATAACTTCTGTTATGATTTGACGCAGTATAAATACATTGAATTGAGTTGATACAGTGCTCTCAGACCATGTTGCTTGAAAGCATCTTCAATTAGGGGGAGTTGAGCCGATGATGCATCGGTTGTGGATGCCAAACTGCCTCATCAGCTCATCAAGGCTGCTGCACGGACTCCCGTTCTCTTTTGTCAGATCAGAGATCTGTGTCTGCGGCCGGATGGGAGTAGAGTGAGGAGGGGTGGGTTCAGAGGGTGGCTGGGGTCGTGTGCTTTGTGTGCGATGACAGTGTTAATGAGGGCTTGGAATTTGGAGTAGATGATGCAACTATGCTTGCATAGTATGCAAGCAAAACAAGTACACTGATTTCATCGTACTCGATAAGACGAGAATGTGACTGTGCAAGGTGTATGGTACAGCTGCACTATGCAGCTGTACCATACACCTTGCACAGTCACATTTCCGTCTTATCATCAAGTGCGATGAAATCAATGTACAGTATCTCTGTTCTCTGATCTGTAAAAAAGCTGCCATCACTGCTCTCAACAAACTGCAGCAATAACACTCAATGGACTCAATGTTCTTGTGACTTTATTGTGTTCTTTGTGGCTCTCTTTCGTGATTAATGTTCTTTAATTGTTCTTATGTGTGGAAACACATTCCCTCGAAAGGAAGATAATAAATTATCCATCTATCTACTGTCTACATGCACTCAAGGGACATGGCTCAAGGGAAATATTTGACCCATTCTGTACTATTTCACACAAACTGGCTTTATTTTGCACTTCTTTTATTTATGGGGTGTGTCACAATATCTGTCAGCAAAATATTTTTTATACAAGACCAAAGAGAAGATGAAAAACATTGTTGTGCTTTGTTCTACCTCCGATATGGGTTTCTCAAACTAAAGCACTTTTGGGGGTCTTCCCTCTTGCCTAAAAATGTGTGATTGTTTATGACTGTTTGACTAGATACAACTTTTACTACATGGTTCCGAAAGTTTTGTAGTTTTGCTATACAAGGCCTTTTGAATTGCTTCTAGACCCTTTACTTTTTTGCTATACCAGAACAGTTGTGAATATAAATACACTGATATGATTTAATTTTAAGACTAGATAAGATTATTTCTAATGTTTGTTTTATTTGTGTGTGTGTGTGTGTGCGTGTGTCCTCAGGCGAAGAGTGCTGAGAATTTCCTCAGGTATTGATCACATTGGCTCTCTGAATGGGGACCTTGTTATCTGTCTGGCCGTTGCGTGGGTCGTCTGCTACTTCTGCATCTGGAAGGGAGTCAAGTCTACTGGCAAGGTGAAACCTCTCCTCCATTCATGACAGACAATGATTCCCTAATAAGAGAGTATTAGTAAATAGTAGGTTATTCTGCAGCATTCCTTATTTGAAACTGCTTTTTACACTTTTTTTTTGCTGTAATTTTCATTGATATACGTGTGCTGTGTGGTTTGGTCTTTCCTCAAACATGCAGGAAGTGTTGCATTGTTTACAGTAGCAGGAGGAATACACATTGCACACATTGGGCAGCTAGCGCAATCAGTGAAAATCTAGAACAGCAAACACAAATATGTGTGCAGAACCTTTTAAAACTTTGTCACCGATTTAACACATTACAGTATTTCACATCTTCGCCTAAACACACTATTAGAGAAGGAAGGATTTCTCATTGTTATAAGTCTTGTAGACAAACATGACTGATTAACGAGTGCTGCTATTTCCCCTGCAGGTGGTTTACTTCACAGCCACCTTCCCTTATCTAATGCTGGTGGTCCTGCTGATCAGAGGGGTCACCTTGCCAGGAGCCTCCATAGGAATCCACTTCTACCTCTACCCCGACCTGGGACGGCTCTCTGACCCACAGGTATACAAATGCACTTGTTTTCAGGACATACATTTATGTTGAACATTCACAGAAACACAAAATTGTACACATGCAGATAAATCTCTCATGTCTAGCAGCGTTTCAAAAGGATAGTTTGGGTGTTTTGAAGTAGTGTTGTAAGGTTCTTATCCATAGTCAGTGTATTACCTAGCGTAGATGGTCGTCGGCACGCCCCCAGTTTGGAGAAATGGACAGGAGTTCTGACACGAGAGCAAAGCAATGTACTGCTTTGGATGGGGCCGGCAGCAAAACGTATTTTGGCCACCTAAAAGAAAAATCAAGTGGACGCTATATTGTGTACAGCAGTACATTGCTGTGCTTCCATGCGGTGACAAGTTCCATCCATCCATCCATCCATCCATTTTATTCAGCTTATCCAGAGTATTTTAGACGTCCCTCTCCCCATCAGCATTTTCCAGCTCTTCCTGGTGCACTACGACGAGTTCCCAGGCCAGGAGAGATATATAACCTCTACGGCATGTTCTGGGTCGATCCCGGGGTCTCTTACTAGTTGGATGTATCCGGAAAAGCGAGGCGTCCAGGAGGCCTCCTGATCAGATGCCCGAACCACCTCAGCTGGCCCCTTTCGACACAGGCTCTACTCCGAGTCCATAGGGCCGTGGCTCCCATGTAGATTTTTTGGCCCAATGTGCCAGGGCCTAGCCACCAGACGCTCACCAGTGAGCTCCCCTCCCAGGTCAGGCTCCAGAAGGGGGCCCCGGTTCCCCTTTTCTGAGCAAGGTGCAACTACATCTTTCTAGCCGATTCATATAGGGTCTGTGGATCACTCTTGGTCTTGGCCACTTCTCCTACCAGGAGCTATGGCCCCGACAACCCACACAAACCCCTCCACCACGCTAAGATGGGGATTCATTGGAGGGAAAGTTGACTAACAAAAAACTAAAATAAAATTTTTGTTTATTCCTGTGTTCGAATTATTATTTTAAATGTATTTTCTCTGTTTTATTATCTTGTTCCTATTCTGTCCTCCAGGTATGGATGGATGCTGGAACTCAAATCTTCTTCTCCTATGCCATCTGCCTGGGTTGCCTTACTGCCCTGGGAAGCTACAACAAATACAACAACAACTGCTACAGGTAAGGACTGACATGATGATGCACTACTAGTCCAGACAATGTTGGGTACCTTCTCATCCTATTGAAACAGGTCCTAATCGTTATATGTCCCTCTCTGTGTTGTTTCCAGGGATTGCCTGTCCCTCTGCTTCCTGAACAGTGGTACCAGTTTTATTGCAGGTTTTGCCATCTTCTCCATCCTGGGCTTTATGTCCTACGAGCAGAATGTGCCCATCTCAGAAGTGGCTGAATCTGGTTGGTTTTTCTTTTACTGTTTATAAAAACATTGTTAGGTACCGGTATATTATCCTGAGGGGGACTACTCGAGAAATGTTCTCCTATTTCTACCGATTTACTTAAACTATATGAGTCAGAAAAGCTGTATGCAAAGCTCCCACTGTAATTGATGGATTTCCTTCAGCCTTTAATGGCCTCTGTGGTTTTAATGATATTGATGATATACTTTCATAGAATTCATTTGAGCGAGAATGACCAATAATGATAATTTTAATGAGAAAATGACACTTAAATTCTGTCTAACTCAGGTCCAGGTTTGGCCTTCATTGCCTATCCTCGTGCCGTGTCCATGATGCCTTTCTCCCCTCTGTGGGCCTGCTGCTTCTTCATAATGATTGCCTTTCTGGGACTGGACAGTCAAGTGAGACCAACATATGCACCACACACACACAAACACACACGCACACAGCAGAGATAACAGAGAAAGAGAAATTTCAGTTTCAAGCGAATGTGCACAGATCGGCTTAATTTTTGGTTGCTTTGTATACATCAGCAGCATACCTGCACTCACATGCACAAACATACATACACTCATGTATACAAATATCTCATACTTCTTGTTTCTTTCTTGATCAGTTTGTGTGTGTGGAGAGCCTGGTGACAGCCATGGTGGACATGTATCCCTCCACCTTCAGGCGTAAAAACCGCAGGGAGCTCTTCATCCTGGGTGTGGCTGTGGTGTCCTTCCTCCTGGGGCTCATCATGCTGACAGAGGTTGGTCTCAGTGACCTGACTTCATTATGTTTTTACAGAATAGAGTACAGAGTAATCTTGTCAAAAGGAGGGCAAAAAGATTTCAGAATTGCCGTTCAGAAAACTTTTAGGAATTTAAGGTGTGGCATTTCGGGGGATCTATTATCAGAAATGGAATATAAAATCAATGACTATGTTTTCGGTTTTAGGTTCTCTTTTACTAGTAAACTCATGTCTTTCTCCACAGGGCGGCATGTATGTCTTCCAGCTCTTTGACTACTACGCAGCCAGTGGGATGTGCCTGCTCTTCGTGGCTGTTTTTGAAACAGTTTGCATTGCTTGGATTTATGGTGAGTGTGTTTTGGGAATGCATAATAATAAGTATTTAAAAGACAAAGGCTTTATTCACACTATTCATCCCAGTCCACCTTCTACATTCAGCCATTCACTAAGAATTAACACATTCGAGCCAAAAAAAGAGTGTTTTATTTCAGTCATTTGGTTTATTGAGTGAATAAAGTCAATAATAAGATCATTCAATAATATCACAATAAAGAAGCCTTCTGTATTAAAGCAGATCTTATGGTTGCTAAGCAGTCCTTTCTGTCAATCATGAATATTATTAATGTGTTTCTTTTTACATTTCTGCTGTTCAAACAGAGATGATTGTTTGATATTGATGTCAGTCTCCTCTGCGTTTCCCTCATCTCTCCGTGATTGCAGGTGCCGATCGTTTCTATGACAACATAGAGGACATGATTGGCTATCGCCCCAGCTCTGTTATGAAATACTGCTGGCTTTACTTCACCCCTGCAACGTGCCTTGTGGGTCTCACATTCATTTTCAATATGCATGCTGTCACACTACTCTCCTGAATCAAGAGCAGCCTCTGCTGGCCAACAGTGAAAATACTATTTCAATTTGCAAACTATCAAGAATTGTCAAAGAAAGCCTTTTATATATATCTTAAAAAATAAGACTGGGATTGAAGTTAAGGTTAAGGATTATTATCAGCTATTTACTTAAAGTATTTACTAGTATTTCAGTATCAGGTTTGTTACATAGTCAACAAGCATCCATACAGAACCATGACATACTGTATATCTCTCCACAGGGAACCTTTGCTTTCGCCTTGATCAAGTACTCACCTCTGAAGTACAACAATGAATACGTATACCCATGGTGGGGTGATGGGATAGGCTGGATCCTGGCCCTGTCTTCCATGCTGTGCATCCCTGTCTGGGTAGCGGTGAAACTGTACAACACCCCTGGAACGCTGAGAGAGGTACGTTTCACCTAAAAAAAACTCTCCTTTTTAGGTGCAAATGAATAACTGGCTCTTCCCTTGTCACTTCAGAGGAGTTACAGATACTTAAAATAAATAAATTATGTTAAAGGGACTATTTGTAACTTTCAGAAATGCTTGTTAACAGCGACACATGTGGCCGTTAAGTCCACGAAAGTCAGCGTCGAGCTCGCGCTTGCTCGCTCTACATAGACATGAACGAGCATCGCTCAACCCAGTGAGGCGACACACGTCAGCTAAAACCACAATATCACTCTATATTTCAGCTGCTTGGCAGTAATGTTAGCTGACCAGATGAAGGTCTCTCCATGAATCAATGCTGATCCTAGTGTTGGGTTTCCCTGCCTATGCCTCCCGACTGCGGCCGGAGAGAGACACCGACACCCGGTCGGAGACGGTAACGTTTCTCTTCCTGCTTCAGCCCAGCTGCAGGAAGAGAAACGTTACCATCTCCGACCGGGTGCCGGTGATATCGTTTCTCGCTGCGGAGCCCCGTCACTTCACAAGACACGGGAAACCTCTGTTGGTCTGGAGGAGCTGCAGCATTTATTTCTGCACAAACATCCACTGTACATTCACTAGATATTCTCAGAGCTAAACTAACTCTTCTGCAGTGTGGAGTAGGCGCGCGTTCACGTCTAGAGGTGGAGCGAGACTGCGAGAACGCGTGCATTGTGTAGTGAAGGCAAGTAGGCAGAGGAACAGTGACTTCAGCCACATGCGAGCGCGCATGTGTCCCGACTCGGTGCATTTATATGTTTAAAAAGTTACAAACAGTCCCTTTAAAGCTGCTCTCATCAATATTTTTGCATTAGCAATGGATCACATGATTATGCATATGTCTTTAGAGCAAGTTGCACTGCACCAAAGGTTTAAAAAATTCCATCAATCAATTAAGTATGAACTTACAAATTGTTACAGTTATATATTGTTTTTTATATATATTTTTAAAAATGTGGCAGTTATGTTAAATTATTTTAAAAAATCAAAGTTTTTTTTCTCTTTTTCTGCTGCCATGTATTGCATTACTGATCTTGAATAATCTCTCAGATAATGTTAGTGATTACAGTCTTGATTAGATGATTGATGTCAGTTCCTATATATTAAATATTTGGTTTGAAGATGAATAGTAATTTTCTCAAACACTACTGTACAAACATGTATCAAATTTTCCACCATTTTATACTTTTTTCGTTCCCAGCGCCTGGTTCTCTTGACCACTCCTTCCACTGAGTTACCGAAGACAAAGCAGGAACAGGAGAGGCTGATGGCCATCTTCGCAGCAGACGGAGACAGCGTCCATCAAAAATCACCTCCCACTAAGGACGGCTACTTCCCCGTCGATGAAAAGGAGTCGCATTGCTAGAGACTTGACGGTTGGAATCAGAGGCTTGTCGGGGTCAAAAGGTCACTCCTCAGCTTTGACACTTCTGTCTGGTCTATTCCAACTCTCTACCGCAATACCTCACCAGCGCAGACTTTAAGAGTCACCTGACCTGTAACTGCTGGTCTGCTGCTTTCCCTTTTGTACACTGCCTTCAGCATCAGCATTCCTACTGAAAGAGTTACAGTTGGTTACCATCTCATTTGCCAGTGGCAGAGTCACATGTATACACTTGAAAATGTGTCCATTGTTGTTGTAACACAGTGGCTAAGAATTTACATTTGATCGTGTCTGCTTTCTGAGGAAGCATTTTTTTTTCTGTTATGGACATCTCTAATGTTCAGTTAGTTTGACATGACTTTCCAGTTACTTTATTGATTCTACCAGCTATCTGCTGCAGACGGAGCACAAGAGGTGTCACATGAATAAAAGTGTGTTTAAATGCACTTCTGTTCTTCGATCCAACGACGCTGACAGCTCTGTTTTTACTCTATAGTAGAGAGTTATGATCTCAGGATGTAAAATTGTCTAATAACCAATGCATGAGGATGCAAGAATTGGATTTTAAATGTATATTTTAGCTGAACTGACCAGAACTCAACTAATTTAAGCTTTGCTGTTGTTGTTGTTGTTTCAGATTAATTTTATAATCTTCATTTATGTAATATGTTTTTATTTCTTTTGCTGAACATTGCAGAGTTACATGAATACTTTATGTGACGTGATTTGTTTTTTTCAATCTTCTGATTATTGACATCATTTTTAATTTAGTGTGTTTTGTCTTATCTCTAATGCACTGAATTGTATGGAATTAAAATGTAAAGTGCCTATTGTGCCATTTAGATAATAATATGAAGAGGGCAGGCTGGTTGAAGGAATCTCTATTGTCATCTCT